>NW_028277172.1:13433000-13737250 GCF_051122295.1 Plectrocnemia conspersa
TATTTGGTTTTTAAAATATGGTTATGTTTCTAATACAGATTATTGTTTTTTTTTTTTGTTAGGTCTATGATTCTCGTATCTTTTGCACATTTCCCAATAATTTTCGAACATCAGTACAAAGAGCTATTATCTCGTTATATTCGAATCTCCTTTGATTGATGTAGTCCAGTAAAGTTTCAACAGAAGTCAGTGACGTCTTGTGATTAATGTAATTGTTCGTATTTTCTTAACTTATATTCTCACTAACTTCCTCTTACAGTGACATAATATGCACATCATTCATGCAATTTAAATCGCGATCAAACCACATCTCGATGTTTTTCCGATCGTTTTTTAAAGTATTTTAAAGTTTCTTATACTTGTTATTAATTTATAACTATACAACAGTAGCGCTTTACATAAATCAATCTAATATACCACTATGAATATATAGCATGTAGCATAATTAATTTAATTATAACGAAAAAGTGTTTTTAAATTATAATTAATATTTTACCTATATTTTGAAACCTACCCACATATCACTTTTAATTAATATTAAAAAAGGCTTTAGAGCTTCATAAAGCTATTGATGTTGTAATATAATTATCTATTAGTATATTGATCAAACTTGATACTAAATAAATTATGATCTTTCCAATTGGTATTATATGTTTTATACTACATTTTTTATACATTCGTGAGATTAAATCCAATCGATACTGGCTCAAGTATCTCATCCACTTTTTGCGTTGTTGACTTGAACAAGTTGTTAATCTATATTAAGGGATTATCGTTCGGGATAAGCCAATTTGAGAATGTACCATAATCGTCATGTCGAGTGTCCCCCCATTAAATTCGCAGGTCACGGCTTTGTAAACGATATCGAAGAATTTCCCGTCTGCTACGATTCCCACCCTCGTGCCTCAGATAAGCTGCTAAATGAAATAAAGCTCTGCTTTATTGGTCTTGGATAAGCTTTTCGGAGCTTTTATTGTATTTTTCCGGCGCGGCTAAAGCTTACGGCGCAAATTAAATATTTATAACCGTAACTTCGTTAAAAATATTTTTAAAAAAAACTATTTTGTATCAAATAATTTATGTATCATCGACTAATCTGCAGGATTTGTTACATTTTACAAATACATAAACTCATTTATTTTCCTGATTCTATATATAATACATATATAGACAACGTGATTTATTTAATTTTATAAAATAAAATATATTTATAAAGTAATTGTATCATACGACGATGATTTAATATATCTATAGTATCTTTATAAAATATGTTTTTTTTAATTTTGAAAACATAAACTTGAGTTGGAATAAGTTAAAAAATACATTAATTCCTAAAAAATATATTCACGTATTTGCTCAAGTGACTATTAAGGATTTCTCGCATGTTGAGAAAAAAATCTCAATTTTTTTTCTTTACGCTCTTGTGTGCACAGCAGGATTATTTACATTTCGCAAATGAAGTACGAATTTCAATTAAATATAAATACTCAATCTTTATGACATTTGAGATCTTTGATTATATACTCATGTTTATAGTATTTTATACTTATTTTATGAATTTAATACACTATAAAATTGAATCAATCATTGCACAGTAGAACGTCCTTAGAGATACAATTCAGGATTACTGTCCATAAAAAACTAAACGGACAAAAGAGGCTGTATTTTTTACGACTTACGTCCTTCGTGACAATAAGGCCCTAAATCTCGATACAGGTTAATAAATCCAGGTGTATGTGTACGCGTGTTTGTATATAAATGTACACATACAATGGGAAATAAGGATGAAAGGAGATACGTGACCTTTTATTAATCTATCTTTCGCATCCTCCGAATAAATATCTCGCAACATAATAGAGGACTTAATTAAAGTAATTGACTTGATTTCTTGCTCGCATTCGCTTACGTGTGCTTTGAAAAATAATTATAAGTTCACCAATGTATTATACAAAGATTTTTTATGTACATATATATATTTATGTTATAAATTTATACAAATCTTTCAGTTAATAAATAAATTAATAAAAATATTACTATATACAAAATATGACTACATAAATAACAATTATTTAAAATACTCTTAAACGTCAGGGTAAATATAATTTTGAATAACTCTATCTAACAAAACAAGAATTTGTATAGGTGTAAATTAATTTACATCTCATATTATAGTATTATTTGGTGCAATTTTCCTATTTAAATACTGTATAATTGAGGTTGCTATTAAACAGATAATTATTTTGAGAGATATGTGCATCCAATAATGCACAAACAATTATTTTATGTATTGCTTATTTAAATTGTCCTCTAAAGTGATTTTGGCAAAAATGCGAAAATCGTTTAGATTTTCTCTTATCCGTTATCGCTTATTATCTTGCAAAGAAAAGTAATTCTGAATATTTGAATAATTTGCATCGATGAGTCATCTCTTATCTCGTAGCTGCCACATGTCAATTTGTAACAAATTCAAATAAAAATCGCAACATACAAATTATTATGTTTTTTACTTCACAAATGTAAATTTTACAGCTATTTTAAGTTGGTAAAATCCATCTATGGACAAAATAGTATGTTATAATGATAATTAGTACGATAGATCAGTAGTATATGCTAATTACTAATACTTGAAAGATTTGAATCACATATGGAACCTAGTGTTTTTATATTTATATCGTTTCTGGGAGATCAGAATTGGTGATTATTATATTGTATAATTATAATTCTGATCGCTCCTTGATTTTTTTAACCTCGCGGAGGAATATCATAATAAAATAATTTTATTAAAATCGAGTCGTACATAGTAACATCTATATGATTGTGAGCTGAACTAATAGTTTTTAAATTTTAAAAAATAGCTGTCATTGATTGGCAGACTATGGTGTTTCAAATAAAATAATATGAGGATGTTTTTATAACAAATGCGATTTACTACCACGATCTTTCTCGTCAATTAACTGAAACATACACATAGATAAACGTCCGCATAGATAACCTAAACTGTCGATTTAGCCAAGTGTGTGTCTTGAGCAATGGTCCCCTCGCAGTGTCCGCAGCACGAGGCACGCCACCAATTCTCCTTAAGTGCCGCCATATTTCAATCCAGCCAGCAGTAAAGAGAGCTTAGTTACCGACATTTTGGGCATCCATTCCACCACAATGGAACAAAAACCATTATTGTTGCACGCCGGGATAATATCCGCGCCCCGGGCCCACCCCCGATCATAAAATCCGCACGGGACATTTTCATGGGCCAATTCTTATCAATTATCGGAGGACTCCTTCCGATCCTTCATCTTCAGTCGAGTCGAAAGCTCGCCCGAGTTTTAGTGCCGGTAGTAAAGATCGACCTGACAATTAAATTCTGTCGTTTCAGGTTTCTTACAAACGATAGCTATATAGCTCTCGTATGTGTACATATTAGAAATTCTGATTCCTGGTATTTTTTTTAAATTGGAATGGAAATGATGATTCTTACTTTGGTTTGTAGCAATCTAGATTTAGATAAAATAATTTTCAATTCAATTTAACACAGTTTTTAATTAATTTATTCTTTGTAGCTAACCTTGCTGTATAGTTGTGGTGTGCTTTAAAAGCGGTATTTTGTGATAGAAATCTATACAAGGGGTTTAAAATGAGCTTAAATTTTTTTTACCATCGACAGTTACCAAAATATCTCAAAAGTCCAACATTTTTGTGGTTTCACTAAATCAAACAAGATTTGAATAAGGGTAAAAATATAAACGAATTTGTGTTTTGCATTACGCACAAAAATAAAAATATACCTATAGAAAGAAATGATGCTATAGTTTTATAAGATCTATTTTTAACATTAGACAGTGTATTTATGCGAAAAAAATATTTTACCTCTCGCATACATATATAAGGGGGGGTATTGTTCAGCTCGTGTAATAAATATTTTTGTTCGAATTTATGATACGAAGCGTGTGCACATTCGCAAATTTTTTCTGTATAATTCGCCATCATTCGTGGAATATATCAAAATCGCGATTTTGTATAACAGGTAATGATATTTTTTGGTCTATTTATATACACTTTTTCGAGTATCGATGTACTGGGTATATATACACATATATATGTTATAAGTTTTTCGAAATTATCTTCGCGGAGGGCAATAAAAGCGAATTGGGGGAAGCAAACCTTGTCATATCCAAACCGCCCTTCGTACGCAGTTCCCATTGAAGCAGAATGGTATATTGGGTTTTCCAATGCTACCTTTTTACTTTTCAATATGTGTATGAAGTTCAAATATAATACAATTATAAAAAATAAATAAAATTATACAGGAAAAGTGAAAATTGCTGGGAATATTTTTTATAGCAAAGCTCTATGAATAGGTTATGATATATTTACTACTTGTGGGTTAATTTTAAAACATAAAATGAATCTTTCCCCAAGCACTATCGTGTTTCATCATCATTCAAGCAAAGCGCCATTTTGTCTTCTACTTTTTTACATTCCTGTGCTTTCCAAACATCCGACTTTAACCGCATTCGCGTTAATTGTGAACGACTGAAAAAAATACAGCGATCTTTCTCCGCCGACAGCGCCGACTTAATTGGCCATTAACGCCGTTCGAAAACTAATGTCGTTCACACAGGTCGTTTTCGACTTATGGGAGCCCTATGTGTATCTACTAGTAGTGTGTGTGATTTTATAAATTGAGACGTCCGATACGTGACCCAGTAATATATCAGTCGGATAAAAAATGTTCACTCTCGCCGGTGAAGTGGTTAATTATGAACCGACAACTCTTACTTATCCAGTTCGTTCAATCAAACGTTGGATTTGGACTGTTCTCGACACTATTTTCCTGATTTATTATATTTCTGATTTTATATCAGAAAAAAATAGTTTTTTTTCATAATATACTTATTTTGTAATAAAATTCCGTCAGAGAAATTTTATTTTCCCTTTTGACATAATAACTAATTATTTTATATATATTTAACTTATAACTAATAATATAAAAATACTTCTCGTTCATATTACAACGAGCATATTTAAATAAACATTTATTATTTATACTGTGATATGTATTTAGTTAATATTTTCGATTGAGTGACAGCTTTCAAGCGATACGCAATCCAGACTAAACAAATCACATTTATCGTCAATATTTATTTCGCGCATTTGCCGCAGTAAATCCAGCGTTGAACAAACACAGATTAAACTGAAACAATCTCTATTAATTTCTCGGAAAAATACACAACTATTCTCGTCCGGACTATCGAGCAAAGCCATTAAAATATCTCCGTCTGATGAACGATGACGAGATTCAAAAGTTTCGCCGTGTAGCGTAAATACTCGTAAAACGGCGTAATATATTGCCTCAATCCCGTTTATTTACGAAGTTATGCCGAGTTATTAACTGGAAGGGCGATTTTATGACCAGTGTCGAGTTTTCCGGAATTCCCCCGGGAAGTTTCAGCAGTTATCGTGACTGAATACGGGCTGCGGTCTTCAATCAAACAAGTTTACTGGGAGCGACAACGCTCTCACACTTTACGTAATTAATTTTTGGAAAAAATGGAAAAGTTTTAGTACCACTGCACGAATTATTGAAAAATTTATTCATACACATATAAATAAAAAAGTATGTTTAATTATATATTTTATTTTGAATTTCAAAATAGCATAAAATGATGCGTATTTTTAATTCTTGATTACATATTTTGAATAATATAATCGAAGCGTATTTACAAAAAAAAATGGTGTTATTGTATTTCACTCATACAAAAACAGTTAGTGGGATAGATAAAAAAATTCATAGTGCGCGGCTTATTGCTTTTTTAATTTAAAAAAATGCTAGCTTATTATGTTTTCAAAAACTAATATTTTTTCACACTATCAAAATAATTATGAATGTATATATTGTCATCTCGAGTTAAAAGTTTAACTCTTTAATGCTTGCACCATATTTTTAAAAGCTCAAGATACATTATTTTTAATCCTGGAAAACTCGAAAACGCGTGAATAGACCGTAACGTGTATAATTTTTAACTAACGTTTTTAAGCGTTAATGTTAAATTTCAAGTGTAATTTTTAAAATTTTCAATGATTTTCTATTTTCTAAAGATGGCACAGATTATCCTTACTCTAATACCAGAAGAAGTTAAATCTTACAGACCAATTAGTAATTTATCAAAAATATTTGAGAAGATACTGATACGTAGAATAAAACCAATACTACAGAAACGATAAATAATCTTAAGCCAGTAATTCAGCTTTCTGCAAGAACACTGCACTATTAAGCAAATACACCGAATTGCAAATGAGATTATTAAAAATGTTCATAAAAGAAAATATCGCTTAGCTGTTTTCTTGAATATAAGTCAAAGGCCTTCGACAAAGTGTGGCATATGAGATTAAAATAAAAATTTGTATATGCAAATGGCTTATAGTATATATGAAATTATAAAGTCATTTGAGCGATAGATATTTTTTAGTAAAATATCAAGATGAAAAATCCTTCACCTGTTAAATAAAATCTAAAGTACTTCAGAGCAGTGATATAGAGCCAGTACTATACTTAATATAAACAGCAGACTTGTCAACTACAAACTGGACTACCTGTACAAAATTTACTTACGACACAGCTATTATGATTTCTCACGAGAAGCTGGATACAACGTCTACTTATCTCTAACTAAACCTCAACAAAATCAAGAATGGCTGTGTACTTGGAAAATAAAGGCAAACAAACTAAAGTCTATTAATATTACGTTTACCATGATAAGGAAAACATGTCATTCTGTCCGATTAAATTAAGCAATAATTCCTTAATCGGATGGTGCAAAGTATTTGGGAATGCACCTTGACAAAAAAAGGTTAATACAAATCCATCCTAATACCAATTTAAATGTTCGGTATTCAAATCTGTGGATCAGAAAGCAACTTCAACATAGAAATAATTCAGAGGTTCTGAAATAAAATTTTAAGAGTGATATTGGATGTCCTAAACTATCTTATTTACAAAGACTTAAAAATAAAAATGTTCAAGGAAAAAGTAAAAAATGCAGGACGGAAATACAATTATAGAGTGGAGAAACATCCCAATAAATTGATTCCGGAAAGATCGACTGAAAGATTAAAGAGAATAATCATTGACTTATAGTTGTGCTGATAAATTGTCAATTAGCAAAGTTTTTCTGAATATCAGGATGAGAAGACAGATTGCAAAACAACTTCATAGAAACGTATGTCTTTTTTTCATCACCTAATGCACATAAAGTTTTAATTATTTTTTGACAAATTTTATTTTTCTTTAGTGACGACGAATGATTTTGAACTTTTTTTTGCCATAATATCACTTCTTCTTTGCACCATTTTGCCTGTTCTTAATACTACATTTCCTTGTTTCTCTTGTCACATATAGGAAAAGTATCACTGGATTCTTGCAGCTGTTAAGAATTAGTATATAATCATTTTCCACACATTTTTGCCAACCCAATAAAAATAGTCACTTTGATTTTTACTTGCATTGTATATTTACTTTCCAGATATCTGATAAGTCTCTCTTTAACTTTATCTATCAGCCGCCAGTTTTATCTTTTGTAAAACAGGCAAGATATATGTATGTACATATTCAGTGACATTACGCACTACATTAGAATACAGAATAGTGTCAAATCTTAGCATCTTGGAAGCTTTATGCTGACGGAATTTTTATTTGGATTAAATATATATAACCTAAATTAACGACTATAAATATGTAAAAGTAATAGCGTTTAGATGTATAGTTCGTTAGCACAAAACGCCCGGATCAGTGGCAAAACAAATACACATATCAAAGATCGGTCCACATCAGTCACGGTCAAAGCGTATCCTCCCATGTGTACATACTTATAAGATATATTGCAATCTGATCGGATTATCGACATCGGGGCCAAAGTTTGAACAGGCGAATGTTCCCGTTGCCGCATACGACTTATTTACAGTCGCCGGTGGTGGATAGAACAAATGGTGAATTGCTCGGTGGCACAGTTTCGGACAGTTATTGCCGATATATCAGTCGAAATGCATGGGGGCGACGCCAGTGCTTCTCAAAGTGGGTCACCGAGACGCGCATATACACATGCGACAGGAGTGCCAAGTATCACAATGAGCCTATTGTCTATGGACGGTCAGCGCGAAAGCCAAATTGGCAGTATTATCTTAATCCGAGAATACAATATGTAGAGTGGAACCTACATACATTTATGTATATCCAGTTCTGTCCTCGTTTTCGTATTGACTGTTTTATACGTTTTTGTATAGGGTGATCAACATATTAAGTTTAAGCAATCAAAGCTTTTACGAGATTTGTTTCGAGGGCTACATTATTAATACTATTTCTGCGTTGAATGCCACAAATGTTTTATTTAGAACATATGTAGTTTGTCTCTTGTTAAAATTATTATAATACACTATGGAAGTACCTACAGACAGAATTAAATTATTAATGACGTAGAAAAAAGTGGTACATATTCACATATATACATATGTATATATGTCGTACACTGTAAACAATTAATTTTAAAAAATCAATATCAATCATTGTTTTAACACCAATAATAAAGGTGTAAAGTTAATAAAACCTATAATATTATTAATGTAATGGTAAATTATTATATTATATAAGCGTTATAATTATATAATAAACGTAACATAAATTGTAATATGTGTGCCATTATGTTGTAATATTACGGTGAATTAAACTGATTTGAATATCGTTAATCCGAGATGCACTGAACCAAATCAATCTAGCTATGGACGAATGTGTGTTAATTTGTTAATGTTCACCATGAAGCCTATCTAATTTATTAATTAGCAAAAAATTGTATAATATACATACATATATCATACACAGATAATTTTATAATATATATATAAAAAAATAATCTGTTTTTCATAGATGGGTGGATACAATTTATTTACTATATTTACAACCTTGCAGTTGTGCGGGATATACTTAGTTTTTGAAATAAATTACAATTAATTCACATATAATAGAATTATAGAGATGAATCTTAAACAGCATTATTTCGATTCAAAAAGTCCCTCATTTTTTTTGAAATAACAAAATTGACCCCAAAGAAATAATAAAAATATAATAGCATTTAAAAATGCATCTAATAACTGTTCATTTTAAATTAGTTTGAACTTATCTTAAAACAGGATTCTTCAAACTTAATGACTTTTACCAAACTTTCAAATACACATCCTTGTGGGTGTCGAGCTTATTTTTTCCTTCTATTATATTTACAAAAATAATAGAGATAATTTTTCTTTTCACCGTTTGTAATAAACTTAATTAACTTAACAATTTACATGTACATACATATGTCACAAATCTTACATATTCTAGTTTCTGCTCTGAATTTGTATGCGCCATATTTATTGAACCGTTATAACGTACTTTGAACAATGTGGCGTGAACGATTAATACGTTTACGATGTTATTCTGATTCAGTCCTTGCGAATGTAATCAACTTAAATTCGCTCTTTACTTGGCATTTATTAAATATTTATATTAGATTATTTTATACCAAATAGCCAACTTTTACTCAGTCGGAAGATTTGATTTGAACAATATAAAAAAACTAACCATTTCATTAGTTATTCACTGTTACAATTTATTGATGTACAATTTAAATTAAATATCAAGTATAAACTATTTATTTAATACGTGAATGTACAATTTTTATAGTAATGTTTTTGAGTATGCTCTTTTTCACTAATCTGTGATGATCGATCGGAATTATAATTATATAATAATTACTAATTTCGATTTCCCAGACACAATAAAAAATTTTAAAAACACTCAAGGTTCATATGGGATCGTATATAAATCTTAGAAAATAAAATCAGAAAAAACTCTTTGTTTTGTAATTAGTGTGAAATAAAAATTGGATTATGTTGTTTTTTCTTCTATATTTTGCAATAAATCTGATTGATCTGTAGGGGTTTTATCAACCTGCACAAATATTTTTAAGTAAGAGGTCATTCTAACGACCATTTCGAACAAACGAAACCCATAATGAAAGTGAAACTTCTTATGAAACAACCTAATTATATATTTAAAATAAATTTAATTAGGACAAATTAAAATGAAAAAAAATTTCAGAACACACTTATTCCTTTTAATCGGTAATCAAATATTACGTTTACTTTGTTTGTATTACATTGATATATAAAAAAGCAACATTTTAAAATAAGCTCTTAAGCATTATGGCTAATGCTGTCTGTTTACCTAAAATAGTTTGTAATACAACACCGACTACTTAAAATTAGTGACAAACTAAAACTTAGCACACTCATAAACCAATCTTGCTACACGCTAACGAACAGTTGCACATCTTGAGACAATACTAAAAATACTCGCACATTTTTATAGGCTCGTTAGTCCAGAATTTTCATACGTTATCGTTAAAAAAGCTGCCGTCAATTAAAACGAGCAGTGATTTATTGACGACATAAACGACGAAACTCGTTAAGCATACATCACATCTTAGCATACAAACAGACATTGCGGTGATTCGGCGACATGGTGTCCATTTGCTTCCAACATCCGGACATCTCGACGCTGTACATGTGTCATAGCGTCAATAGGCCGTGTATGTGCATGTGTCACAACCGCAATTAACATAGATAAGGAGCAGTAGTGTTTCGAAAGACTATGCGCTATCTCATTTAAAACGAATTAATCTTTCAGCGTGTTTTATACAGAAATAACGACGGATAAACAAGCAATTATCGCGGCACGTCAAGAGATGCCTCTAATGACCAGATCACGTGACTGGAGTTGTTTATGTGTATGTGTGCATGTGTTAAAAATTCTCGTTGGGTCACTGGGAAAAATGCATCGCTCTCGTACGTGACCCTCAGTTGAATAATTGAGTCACGTCTTGCGGGGTTAAATCAGCCCCCCCTGTCTTATAGTGTTTGCCGGTGTTGTTAGCGAGTTTAAGCGCTTTAAATGTACAGTTAAATGCTTACGCAGAGTGTTAGCCAATTACGTATGATATTTTTTTTTTTAAAAACACGCTTTTATACAAATTAAAGCTTAGTTTAAAATGTAGGTTGATGCAGTTTAACCCTCAACGTGTCGTATTTATCGAAGTACATATTGACTAAGATCAATATCAAACTTATCGTTGCTGTAAATATTTGGGTTGTGACCCATTTCTGTGTTAATAAGCATAAACGACCAGATAATAAATATCTCGCAAGTCACAGATTATTTATATTATGCTAAAACTAAATTAAAAATTAAGTAAATTTTTCCACTAATTTTCATTAATGTCTTCTAAAAATTCAACTTATAATTATCTTGACAAGGGGATTAGAACTGCAACAGCGATATATTTATGATTTTAGTTCAAATATAATCATTATAAAAGTATACAACTTTTAAAATTTCTTTTAATATACACTTTAAAGTTGTGTGTCAGTTTTAATACAGATGTGTCCTAAGAAAAGTTATATAAAATTTAACAAATAAAAACAAGCAAGCAAAAGCATTATGGAGTTTCGTTGTTTCCGTTTCTGGTTTCCACTCGATTGTTTACTATTTGAGATGTATCAAAATAAGACTTAACTTATTTTGATACGACCCAAATGAAAATTCAGCTTATATAATAAACGTATGCTAACATCAAAACTTTATAGGTCAAATTTATTAAAATAATATTTTATAATACCTATCAATAAAAAATATTTATTTTGTGTTTTACTCAAACTTAAATAAATTATATTGATTTTTAAATGAATAACTACATGAAACTGAGTGTATTATTTAATTTATTTTTGCTGCAATAAATTTAGTTGTCAAATTACCGATAATACAATTAAAAAAACATTAAACTTATATAATTCAGCTGGTGCTGAAATTTTTGGCTACTAATTTACATTCATTGAATATTTTCTCTTATATCTAATATTTTTTAAACATTCAAAAAGCAAAAAAAAAATAACTTTTTAATTTATACCTGAAATACATCAGTATATACAATAGATACATCTCAAACAACTGTAGTTTTAGTTCAGCTTCATTATTTGAGGTCGGTTTTACTTTTTTTATAGAGTTGGGCCCCTCAATGAGAACGAGCCCCGGGAATTTGTCTCCTTTCCCCTCTCTCTTGGCAGGCCTAGCTATCATTACACCATTAATGATAATCAAAATATATTATGATAGAGTAGATAGTTTAATTTAGCAAGTATAAAAAAATACGTATTATATACATTTCATGAACATCAATATTTGCAGAGAAAACATGTATCGGTAAAAAATAGGACATTCTAGTGCTGAAACATATATTTTAAACATTTTTTTTAATATAATTGATTCAGGTATTTATTAAATGATAACTTTTACTAATTTAAATATCTTAAAGCGCATACATTAACTGTAAAATATATCAGAAAACCCTTTTATTAACATATAAGTATTCAGGGCTACAATTTAAAAGCATGTTGTAAATTTTTACATTCAAATGACTTTAGATTGTCTAGAATAACTATTTTTTAAATGAAAATTATATGTATATTTGTTTTAGTATGTATAGGTATAATTTAGTTTTACTTTAATAAACTAATGACAATCAGGCAACAGTCAAATAATATTTTATTTATATATTACGCAGATATTTATCCTCTATAATTTATATATTTACTTATATATTATTTTCATTTGCTAATAATTAATAACAACTGCTGAATTATGTTACATATTTATATTAAAGCTTTATTTTGAAACTTATTGAGAAACTGAAAAAATAATATTCATAAAAATATACATTACATGAGTTTTATATATCATATACATAGAAATATTTTTGTAATGTAATTAAAATGAATAACATATCACTCACTTCTTGGAAGCTCATGATTGCCTCCTGTTCCGAGTAACATTAAAAAATATTGAGCAAGCAAGCAAAATATATTTTTAATCTCAATATTATATAATACATTTTTTAACATACAAGCCCAGACTAGATAAATTCCAAAAAAATGTGAAGTCACAATTTGATAAGATCTTGTCTATCGACTGTGGAATGTTTTAACTATTTTTTTCTCGTTGATTCACATAAAGATTATTTGTTACATGTGAACATATGTGATGTTCAAGATCGCGAAACGATCATTACGCCATGTACACTCGACAGTTACATATTTTTTATATTAAAAAAATAAAATAAAGGTTGCATATAGCTTAAATGAAATTAATAGCGGTCCAATAAATTACCGGTCATCAAATGTGAACCAAGTACCATAGCCATAAATATATAACTTTTTTCTTGGTATACATCCATTATGTAATGAACGATCATTAGTAGGATGAAGAAGCTAGATCTGTAGATCAAAAACACTGCATTTATCTACGGTGGGCATCAATCGTGTTGCTTGTGGCTTCCACGAACATATCTTCCGTCTATTAGTCCAAGACCGATCTTTTGCTCCAAATAACAAAGGGTAATAAATCTATATCCAGATTATAAGATATAGAGACGTTGAACGTCAGATTCGTGGTTACTCTTGTAATATATACAAAAATAAAACATATTCAACAGAACGCATAAAAATATAATATAGTCCGTTTGCGCATTATAAAAATGAATCTTTTGGAACGAATCCAAAGAAAAAACACATCAGATTATAACAGTCGATCTAGAGATTCGGCTTATATTATTACGGCTCTTGTTTCATTTTGATGTTTAGGATTAATATAAACACAAAAAATGTTACTAGCTTTCTTAGAACTGGTTTTGGTTGTTTGGGATTAGGTTGATTGCAAAATAAACTGTGCGTATATTATAGCTTTAATTAAAATAAATATTTTAGTATCTTTAGAATATGAGAGAAAAACTTACGTATATTGAATTTTTTTGCTTATAGAAATTTATCTATTTTCAAGTTATTTGAAATTGTTTTCAGTAAAACTTTTTTATAATATCCAACAATTCTAGAAAAACGTCTTATATATAATATTTATATATTATATATATATACAAATACAAAACATTTTCTCTAAAGCTTTTTCTTAATTTTTTTAATGCAAAAGTCTTGTTAAAAAATAAACACAATTAATTAAGTGCTTTTGAGTATCTTTAATATACGTTTTAAACGAATATTTTTAAATTATACACACAAAAAACACTTCATTATATTGTAAACAATTTTATTTGTATCGTAAATAGACGATACAAATAAAATAAAAACGAATGATAAATTCAAGCCCTTTTCATTTATAAAGCAAATATTATTAAAAGTACTCTTTCATCCCGATTAACGTCTTTTCTATATCGCTCATTCATAACTATACGTTAGTTAAAATAGAGAGCATTTTTTTAAATTTTTTATACAAATCATATTCAGTTCAAAAATAACACACTAAATAAAGCCATTAACATTGATATACACTGCTTCAAATGAGCTTTTTATTTAGTGTGTTGATTTATTTTTATTATTAACAGAGATAAAGGTGTTTTTTATTTTTGTAATATAATAAATAGTACTTTAATTTCGCCCAAAGTTTTTTACTTTATCTATAACATTAACGATTCAACATATATTTAAGTCCATTTTTTGTGGTTCTATTTTTTCAAACAACTAATGTCAGTTACAGTAAGTGCTACATCTGTTACTAAGTAGGTGTCTTTTGTTACAATAAAATAGTTTGGCTTGCATGTATTTTTTCTACAATATTATTTAAAAATATTATGTATATATTAAGTATGCAAAGATGTAGAAAGTATTTTTGCCAACAAAGTCTGTTAATAAAATACATTTTTTTAATTTTCTTTAGCATTAACATTACGTTAGATTTGTTATTTTTGGTTGTCTTTTAAGCTGTCGCAAGCTTTATTATATCTATTCGCCGCGTTTCATCAAAAGTCCCCGGAATTTTTATCACCGCGCGCGCATATTGTAGACGTCACAGCACAGAATTCAAACGACGCCATTTGACGGAATCCGACCGGTTTTAGTGCGGTTATCCATAATGAATTTTCTCCTTCAGTAACAACAAAAACGAGAGAGAGAGAATCCGGGTAGTGGGAAAAAATAGCGAGCCGAGTCCCGCGGGACGGTCCCAAAATCGCGTATCTCCGCCAAGAGAATCATAATAATAACTCGTGGCTATTTGGCTCGTCTGGCAGAGACGCGGTCGCTCATAACTTATTCCGGGTGAAACCAGTTGCTGTGATTTAGGATGCAGCAAGGACCTGGACCACCTATCCGCTTCTTTTATTTGATATCCGGAGCAACGGTGGGATTTTTTCCGCGTCGCGGTGTCGCAGATGCGAGAGCTTTATGGCATATATTATGGATCTTTGTTGGAAGCATCAGATCTTTTTTGACGTCTGCTACATCGTTGAAAAAGTGAAATTTTGCAAAAATTCTTATGAGAAGAGTTTACGTCAATTAGATTCTCGGATTCTTTCAATAAAAACAAAGTCTTAGCATTTTTATTATGCTATTTAATCGGCATGCATGTGTGAACAATTGTTGATTAGATAGATTTTTATAAAATATGTCTAGTTAAGGCAACTGAACAACAGAAAACAAATTAATTATTTATGCCATGATAAACCAAATATGTTAAAATGGTTCAATGAATATGTGACATAAGTCCAGACCAGAAACTGAAATAAATCAAATAAAAACAGAAATACGTGGGTAAGATTAGAAAGTACTAAAAGACGTATTGAGAGCTGACTGGTGAAATTTTCATAAGCAGACTTATTTATTTAACAACTTTTAAGCAGTAAAGTCAAGGGAGAGGTTCCTTAACTTTTTTTTAGTGTTTTTAGTGATCGGCACCCACTTGAATCTGAAAATACGCTCTTGCAACCCCTTAAAAAATTTATTTCTTTTTTTTTACTTAGAAATTACATTTAGTTATTTAAAAATACATTTACATATACATACTAAACAATATCTTAATTTTTACTGGCTAGTATATGTTTAATGATTAGTAGTATATTCTAACTGTGTATATCTAGTTTTTCAAATCCATTTGAATATGTGCATTTACCCGTACTTAAATAAATCGTCTTCATTAAATCACTGTTGTCCATCGAATTTAGGTCATATAGAAATAGATCCAGTAATAATTTCTGAACTTTGCTAATGTCTTTAACTTTAAAAATACCCTTAAAATATTTCACTAAATTGTTGTATATGTATGTATTGCAACTTCAGATATAACTATGATTTTTTTTCTGAACGATTGAATCATGCAAGAATTTTTTTTTTTTATAAATAAATATATATTTTGACTATTTGTTATAACGTTCTTAGAAAATCTTTGCATTTATGTCAATGAATTGCATTTTTTTCAGAGGCATTAACTAAATCACTGTTTTGGTTAATAAGTAATTATACAATTTTCTCACGCAATTTAAAAATCATACTAAACATACTGCTTTTGGAAAGTCAATGTATTTTCGTGTGAAAAAGATGCACAGTATGAACAGCATTGATTTCTTCACAAAAGCATAATATGTATGATGACAAAGTGCTATTTCTGTAATATACTTTACAAAGTGTTGTTTTTAACTCTTTGGCAAAGCTTTCAATGGGTAATTATAACTTGCGATACTTTTGTCTTGTTGTATGAGAAAAATCAAGAATTTCCGCCTACTATCTGTGCAAATTAAGCTCATCACATTCTTTGGTATTTATTGTTTCAAAAAAGGTGACCAAAAACAGCATAATTTTTGACGTCAAATCCAGTGTCTTACAAAATAAAAATTCTTCCATCATTTATATTTTACTAATGTATTGCACAAAACAACCGACTGAAATTATTAATATCAGTTGACTCGTTTACTTGAATACTCACCTTTAGAGGACTGACTTTTATATATTTTACTAAAAGCAGTAAAATACCATCACTGAGATCTTAAATACTCGATCTAAATTTGATTTTTGGGATAGATTTAGATTTAAATGTGAGGGTAAAAGTAGTTGTTTTTTTAATATTTTGATTTTATTAGAATTCATAGTATTTCATTGAATAACATGCATTTTTTTGGCAAAATTCAGGGGGGGGAAACCCCACCTCCCCCTCCCTCAAATGACGTCCCTAGCAATTGCTGGTATTGTACAAAATAATCTTATTAACAATAACAATATTAAGTTGATTTATTTTATTTAGTAACTGTATGGGTAAAATATTTTTCATTTCAATATTTTCATCACATATTGATTTAAATATAATATTTTTGTTCAGATAAGAGCTTACCAAGATCATCGTTACATTTGTTTCGTAGTTTTTTGTCTTTTCCTGAATCTCATTATCATTCAAGTCACAAAATAACCACGTGAAACTAAATGCATTATTTATTTATTTTTCTACATCAAATCTAATTGTCAAACTACTGATATAACAATCTTAAAAAAAACATAAATTTATATAATTTAGCTGGTGTTGTTGTTGATTCTTTGTTATTTTTTAGCTTCTTTTTTTTTGTCGATCTAAAAATTCAGATCAAATACCTAAATTCACTACTCATATACATTCGTTGGATATTTCCTCTCAACTAAGTGTAATATTTTATAAGGTTTCGAAAGCAATAAAATCAACGAAAAACTGTTTCTTTGATTAATAATGCTTGTTATAAAAGTACTTCCTAGAAAGTGGGTGCTTTTGAAGGCAATGTTCAACTACTTTTATTTCTTTTAGTATGCATAAAAAGGCAAAAGAATTTAGTACCTGAAATACAAACATCAAAAACAACTAGTTTAGTTCGGATTCGTTATTTGATATCAGTTTTTATTTTTTTGTTTATAAATATATTCTTGATAAGATTTTTTCTAGAGTCGGGCCCCTCAAGGAGAATGGGACCCAGGAATTTGTCTTGTCTCCCCCCCCCCCCTTTTCGGCAAGTCTGATTCTGTTGAATAAGTGAATTGATAAGCGTCTTTTGATTTGCGTTTTTTTGACATAAAAATTAGAAATTATGTATAAAATACATAAAAGTCTACATGGACTTCAAAAGTACACAGTTCATAAGTGTCAAATTTATATATATAGCATAAAATTTATATTACACATCAAAAAGTTAAGAACTTTTTTGCACCCCATGTTGAGAAAGACTGTTCTTATGTAACGAAGTAGTTTTTTAAAAAAGAGGCTGGATTAGGCTTGGTAAAATTGTAAGATTGAGCAAGTACATTTGTTCTATGATTTCTTTGATATAGATTTGTATAACTATGGTCCAATTAAAAGGCTTAAAGTCAATTTTTTATGTACTTATATGTGCATCTGGGTATAATATAATTACTGCTGTCATACAAACTAAATCGCTAAATAAGATGAATGTGAAAACATAAATTTTTATCGTGTTAAAACTTTTTAAATATTACTACTATTTATAAAATCTTTAATATTACCCAGGGTTATTTTTCAAACTTTTGCTACATATTTACGATCACAACAGTGAATATTTTTAGTACAGACTTTTTAGTAACCATTAATTAAACTCATATTTAACTGATGAATATTTTTAAATTACGTATCAAATTATAGACTAACTGAATCATATGTAACAGAGAGCGTTTTCCTTGCATTGCATCTAATCTTATTTAAAATTCATTTATAAGCGCTTGCTTTATTCATGAAACATACAATAAATGTGACCGCCGCGTCACGGCGTTCTTATGGTGCGGCTTTACCAAATTTAGAATTCCGTTTTATTTAATATTCCCTAGAAACAAACGCTCCGATGCGAGTTCCATATAAGAAACGGTTTGTGTGTATGAATAAATCACAACATCGTATACACCCGCAAGGCTTTTTTCTCTCCCTCTCTCTATCTCCGTTCTTATTGTTACGAATGCGGTTGTATCGTTCAACGCAGAGGGGCCGTAATAAATCGCGTTTCGGCCCTGGCGCACACAAAAACATTTTGTTAATGAAGAAGTTGTAAATGCGAGTGGACCGCGAAGGGTTAAACGGGGATAGTACCCCGAGCAATTAGAGGCGGTAGGCGTAGCTAATTAAATAAATAGTCCAATCCAACAATTAATAGAGTAGGTTATAAATCAGGAGTAGTTGATATGCTTACGTATTCATATGTATATATGCAAATATATAATACACTTGAGAGAAAATCCAGTATTTTATGACAGTTGAGTGCGTGAGAAATGTGAGTGGGGTAAAAATAAGCAGCTAATAAAAATACGCAGTAACAATTATATTGTTTTCATTAACGATATAATAATAACAGTGAGTACATATTCATTCTTGCATATTAATTACTAGATATATGTTAATAAATAATTCTCAGACATTTTATAAGCTTCATCATATATGAAATATTTTTCATTGTTAAATTTAGCTAGTACTAAAAGAGTGTCTTGTAAATAAAAAGTGCAAACCCAAACCAGCACTGCTTGGAAAAAATGTATTATCTCCAGCGGTCGCAAAAATTATATTTATTGCAAAAATCTTAGACCCCAAAAAGATAATACAGTTAATACAATGACATCTTTATATAAAATAAAAGACAATAGTTGCACATAATCAAAGTTTTACTTAAAAAGAGAGTATACAGATCATCAATTCTGTCCCAAGAATTCAATGATAATAAATGCAAAAGCGTGACATATAATATTATAGAAGTTTTAAGACCACTGTTCTGTAATCATAAATCAAGTTCAATATGCAAATGTAAATCATAATCAAACACACAATTCTTCGCTGATTAGTAAAATATTTATACAGTTGATTTTCTCTGAATTTTTAATCAGTCGAATGTTTATTAATAAAGTCATCGTTTACGGCATCGTTAGCATTGAAAGCTTTTTTTTACGACTTCATCCCGCCTAATTGCGTGCGATTCTCATTTTACACGCAATAAAATGTTTTCTTATTATAAAAGCGTTATTTATTGACGCCGTTAACGTCCAGCGTTTGTGTGTAACATAAATTAACGATTTTGTATTTTTGTTGTTGCAGGTAAACCGATTATTCTATCTGTGGATCGAGACATTATTCAACGGTAATGATTTTGAACGATTTTCTTTATTCACATACTAAAATTTTGTGCGAGCGCTTAGAGATATCGACGCGCGTATTGAATACAAGACACAAACCCGTTTCATAAAATAATGACCATTACTTATTACAAATTAAATTTAACGGTATATCAAAAAAATATTACAATATTTGCGTTTATATAAGCTCTTATATTTTACTTAATCGGTATCATTTATATAGTTTATATAATAAACTCAACATCCAACCTAATAACTGACGATGCAATAATGATAAAACGATTTTTAAATGATATTAATTTATACATATATATTTTAAGGGTGACACCAAACTAATTTAAAATAACAACACGAGCAACTATAAAATTAAAATTAAATATACATACATATATGTTATAAGAATCATTTTATGTCTAAATAGACAGATTGCATTTAATAATAAAAAAATGTATGTCAGACAGATGTGCTATATTTCTTTAAAATAGAAGTTATTAAAATAAATGGTAACTTCGTTAAAAACATGTGCTATAATATACCACATGTATTTTTATAAAATTCTTTTCCCTTTTAACGAATTTCGTAATACAAAACCTACATATTTCTCGTCAGTTAAAATTATTTTAAATATAAATAGATCTTTCGTTTGGCGTTCTAATAATAATATAGTATTACTTGTAGTTTGACCTAGATAGGTTTCGCAAAACCCAATATATTTAACTTTGTACTTTCTTAACCCTCATTAGATTGATTGGCTTTAATCAGACTGTCAATATTGATTGCAATTAAAGGACCTATTAGTATTACGCTTAAAGCTAAATTACTTATTAAAAATTGGGCCCTTATATCTTTACAACAATCTAATTCCGCTTTAGCCAAATTTACGTAACTAAAGATGTGGCATTCACGCCCATTTCTACCATAAATATTACTTCTTCGTACTTTAAGCTCACGGTCCTGTCATTACTAGAAACATAAATAGATTGACGTTGAATTTCAGTAGTTTCTCACCACGTAGCTGTGACAGACCTCGGAGATTTTTAAGGCATACAATAATATTAGACGAGGTCATGGAGAGACAGCTATGTGTTCGCATTAATTTAAAAAAAATATTTTATATATAATCATTTCCGGTCAATCCAACCTATATCTCATTATGTATGTATGTAGTCATGAATACATATGGAAGATTATTAATCCTCGTTCAGTGAATCGGGCGCATTGTGTACGAAATTAGCATTTGGCGCCGTCATCGCCCAGGGTTATCCCGGGGGAGTTTATCTGGAGCGGCCCTACGTATGCATTATCGAAGCTCGATTTCGATATCGCAACATCTCGTTGTGATGTTGATGTTACGTGATTGATAATGCTTTCGCAAGCGTTCATTGTCATGCTAAAATGTATTCGACACGTGATCGTGTCCATTGTTGGTGCGCCGTGTCGTGACGTGCGCACTTCAAAAACTCTTGTCGAATTTCGAAACGAGAATTTGATATTCGTCCTTTGCGCGATTTCAAAACGCTCGTCTGTCTGTGAGCGTTGATGTTTCTATTTAACCGTTTGAATGCCGCATGGGTGACATCTTTATTTAATAAAGGCTTACAATTTGTATAGAGTTTACAAGTGATAATGTGACTAACAATCGTAGAGGGAGCAATCCGATTTGAAGCTTTTTAAATATACATATGTATTTAGTTAGTAGTATCTTTGTGTTATGAGGTCGAATGAGGTCAGAAAATATGTTAATAGTTTATTTTATAACATACATACATATATAAATTACCGCATCTATAGAAAAAGTTAAAGCGGCAGGTCCTTGTAATCGGAGAATCTTCGCTGGCGTGTCGAGTTATATTATTGTCGGCTGGTGATTTTGATAGAGTGGCTAGGATTGCCGTGATGTGTTCTCGCAATGCTCTTTAAACGATCTGCTGATGTTTCTCGTGTCGATGCAGACTCTTAGCTCATCTCTGCTACTATGACTCCGTGGCATATCTGTTTCCAAGTCCTATCTGTGACCAAGCGTCACATCAGCGTTACAATGCTGCTCTGGCGAATTAAAGATGAGAATGTTTGCGAACCAATGCATCGCTCAAACCTCTGACAATTGACCTATAATGCCAAGGTTCAATTTCTATACAGACCTTTATGGGTTTTTTAATTTGTATTTAGGAGATCGGAATTAGTGATTATTTTTTCCTAATCTCACTGATAAATATCGTAATAATTAATTATAATCGTGTTAGGTCATACATTTATGCATTAATAGTTCTCTAATATTAAGGTACTTCACCTTATAGAGAGTATCTTGAAGGTATTAAAAAAAATGTCTAAATTTTTTGTAAATGTCCAAAAGGTTGTTTTAAAATTTAATGAATATTTTTATTTATTTATTTTATTATTTTAATAATTTATTTAGCTTAATAGCTAATTTGTACATCACACAACTTTTAACTAAATATACATATAATAGATAATATAAACAGAAAATAAGGAAAGATGCACGAAGGGGTTTTTTTATTCCATTTTGGAAACCCGTTATAGTTTCATTTTTTCTGATTGTCCTAGAAGTATTATTATACAAATTCACACCTCCATACAAAATTTCTCTAGACATACTCGTTTTCTTATACATAACTATCCTTAAATTTTATCTAGTTCTAGTATTACAATTAAATTACTCTGGTAACATATTATTTTCTAACTTATATATATTTAAATACTAAAACATTCATCTTCAATATTTCTGGAACATCTAACCATTTCAATTATACTTCTATAACTGGTAAATATATTTTTATTAAAGACTACTCTCAATGCTCTATTTTCTAATTTTTGTAACATTGGTTTATCTAATTTATTAAACATATCTAATATTGTTGCACAATAAGTAAAAAGAGGCAATATTGTAATGAATACTATTTTTTAAATGAACAATGGGGCCATTTTTAAAACGAATATCACCAATACGAAATTACCTTCAGTACCTTCGCCAAATCCTAAATTTATATTTTACTTACGACTTACACCACATTTTGATTTGAACGGATACCTAAATAAATTTGACACTGTAATGCAATGATCCTAAAATAATATAAATTACACAACACTGACTACAAATAAAAAAAAATAGGAACACAATACCCTCGTGATATAAATAAAAATATAGGCATTTATTTCGAATGTATTGTTTTAATAACAGTCCATTTTCGTTAAATCAGCCACTTCGGACATTCTGCTTTGAATTTTCAAGATAATAAAATTTAGCTACATGCTTTTACAATATTTCACTGAGTAGTCCATAATTAGAGTTGCCCTTGATTATTATTTAACATTAAAATATAAAGAATTTTAAAAATCTTTATCACAATTTATTTTAAATCCACAGAATTAATATAAAAACAGTAAAAATATAGAAATAATAATCAAAAATAGTTTGATAATATAGTACAATTGAGCAAATTTTGGAACTGATAGCGTTTAATATAATACACATTTATATTGGAGAGACAATGGTAGAGTTATATGAAAGTGTCTTTATTTTGATCTGGGTCCTAAAGAGGAACTACACAAAAGTTTATTTAGTAAAATTGTATATGCTTGTACAGAGAATGTACATACATTCATAAAAATAGACACACATACATTAAATTATATAATATTATATTTATACCAAACTGATTTTAAAATGCCTGCGTTGACTTCTTATATTGATGGTATTATTTTATAGTCATACTTTTGTGATATTTTTAATTAAAAACAAATATAATATATTAGTACCTTCTTCATAATATTTTTTTTATAAAAAACTTTTTATTTAGAAATTTATTCGATAGTTTAATATTGAATGATATATAAAAAAAAACAGGTTTTAATTTAAAATGGATTGTTAGAACAATTAAAGGAATAATTGAGGGGGCGAATCAAGTTGACGACAAAAGGTCAAGCGTTTTCACGCCTTTCTAAACAGTTCACCGACTGATAGACTTACGGCACTCAATCGGTTAATGGCACATCTCAATATACGCTCATACGAACGGAACGGATCAAAAACTTTATAATCAAAATTTAACGACGGCCCGCGCACCGTGAGAAACAATTTTAATAACCTTCCGAAAATATGAACTAATAAAAATATATTGCATGTGTATAATCGATTAATAAAGACATTATAGCCGTACTATTGAATATTATTTTCGGTCGCTTATTGCATTGCCGGCATCATCTCCTATATACATTTATGTACAATATATTATTAGTTGTGAAATCAAATAGTCATTTGTGCGGCTTCCTCCTTTGGCGGTGCTTTCTATATTAAACCGTGGATCGTTCGATTGGATTATTTTTTCGTTCTTTGTCGACCCGGCACGTGATTAGCTTTTGATAAAAGATCACAATTACACAGAAATACGATATTGACGTACCAAAAAAACATTTTTCGTTGAGAAGCCTTGCAGCGACGAATTACGATGATAAATTATTCACCATGACATAATCCGTGCACGGGTACATATTTTTGACATATTAATCTGACGTACTGTGTTGTGGTGTTAGTTTAATTGTATGGAAAATATATTTTATCATTATAAAACATATGTTTTTCGTATAAATTCATAGCTAAATGAGTTTTATTTTAATAATTCGAGATAAAATAAGCTAGCTTCGCCACGACCTTTGATTTTGAGCTTTGTGAAATCAGCATCTAAATTTAGCATTAATTTTATGTTATATGAAGTTTTCGTACTCTATTGATCACAATAAATTTATTTTTGTTTAAGCTGATGCTGAAACTGCCTTACTTGTATATTATCATTTAAATAAAGATATTTTCTTTTTATTGCAAAATCCAATTCAAGTTTGCAATAAAACCAAATGTACGATAAACGTCGCCGCTTCTTATGGCCAATACTCGACACAATGAAATAAATCGACACTAATAGCTATAGCTCGACCATATCGGCGAATATCTCGAACACCTCGCGGAGGCTTTAATCGTCATTTAGAGCGAAGCACGCGAAGCTCGCACGCAGCGGGGCGCTTCCATAGGGCTTTTGTGCTTTTCGACAACTTTACGGCGTCCTTGTCCGCGGGACGTCCTCGTCGACGGCAGCCGCGAGATAAAAGCTCAAAGTTTACGAGCCGAGCCTAGTCAGCGTACATACGTATACATAGTACTCTGCGATAAAGCGCACCTGACCAAGACTATTTGCGACTCGAATACACGGGCCTCATACGTGAGTTACGCCCATCTGATATCACGTTATGTACACTCGAACAGCCTCAAGAGTATGAACTTTGCATTGCGACGCAACGTTGTTATCGCCGACGAGGCCATCTGACCACAACAATTCACATGCCTTTAATATATAAATGATACTACATATAAATGTTGTGCATGTTACTGGCAATGACCGCGAACTGGCACTGTGCGGACATTCACATGAATGAAATATATTTGTTTATAACTTATACCCCACTAATAATTTCTATAGAATAATATTCTAACATGCCCAATGGTTACATATAGTCAAAGACAGTTGCTAACTTCTCACGATAAATATACTATAGATTTTCTTTATCATTATAATTTAAAATACTGTAAGGGATTATCGACGATAATAATTCTCTATAAATAACACCAGAACACAATGATAATATAAAATTGCACATCGATTTCAGTTGTATTATAACTGATATTTTATAGAAAATTTGTTTTTAAAATTTTATCAATTTTTTAAAAAAAAATAGTTTTACAGTATGTTTTACCGAATGTCTCAAAAATCCTTTCTAATAGCATTTTTGTGTATAAGGATATTAATAAACATAAAAACAAAGTGTGCCTTTTCTTAGTTCTGTTGTTAAAATTAAATCCTTATAAAAGCTCGATTTTTATTTTTGGCATAGTTTATTATGACAAAAGATTTTTATCAGCATTTTTTATGATTGATTATATGGTTGATATATTGTGAATACATAGTACATTTTAATTTATTTTACACAAGTACATAAATAAACATAACAACAAAGTATGGTATTTTTAATTTGTATTGTATGAACACATTTTAAGATATCTATCAATTATTTTTAATTTTTTTGACATTTTGCTTTGACATAAAGCTCAAAAATCATTTTATCAGAATTTTTGTAATTGATTATAATATATACAGGACAGTACATAAATTAAATTAAAACAATTATATAAATATATATGGCAACAAAGTATCCTTTCTCAAAGTTTTTATATGTTATTACTAATTCCATAAAAGAACTCCTTTTTAAAGATACATATTAATTTGTTTTAAATATTTGGCACAGTTTTTTTTTCGCATTTTTATCAGCATTTTTAAATTTAATGTAATATATTAAGTACACAGTACAGTTTAGGCCCATTTAACCCTTAGTTACTCGCACAAAGAAAATTACATAACTGCTCGCATGGGGTCACAGATGACCCCAAATTGTAGGAATTATTTTTATTATTTATTAAATATATAAGTAAATAAAACTTGTTTATTATTAAAGTGCTTTATTAATTCTATTATAAAGCAAAGGAATAATATAAACTAAATATCTAATTAAACAAAAACAAGCTAAATTAAAATAATTATCAAAAATTAACAATTTATACTTATACTGAGATAAAGTTAAAATTTTAGAATATTTTTAGGAACTCTCCGAATCACTATTATTACACTGTTGACAGTATATTTGAGTAATACATTATTGCGCCGTCCGCAAACAGATGTATTTTACATTTTTTTACATTATTAACTATATTATTAATATATAATATAAATAACAATAGTCCCATTTTAGAACCCTGTGATACACCGTGAGATATTTTTTTCTTTTTGGAATACGCATAATTTATTATGTTCGCATCCTTGGCTAACAACCAATCATTTATCGTTACGTGTTATACAGTCTCAGTGGAATTTTGATACCTATCATTTTTTAATTGAAAATTTTTGGCACAGTTTGTACAAAAGATTAAAAATATTTTTTATCACCATTTTAGTGATCGAAGATCATATATTATGGATACATAGTAAATTTTAAGCTCATTTCTAACAAATGTATAAATAAACTTGACAGCAAAGCATGTAGTTTTTAAACTATGTATTTTTAACACATATTTATTTTTATTTGGTATATATCTACATATATTCTGTAAAACAGATCATAATATGCTCTTATAAATGTGGTAATATTTTACCAAAAAAAAAATAAGGTTTGCTTGCAGTTTAAATTTTTCCAATACATAAATTGTTCTTATCATATCTCTATAATAGAAAAATTCTAGTTTACTTTAAGATAAATTATTAGATTTTTCAAAAGTTTATTAAGCAACATACATAAGTTTATAAAAAAAATCAAATTACCTAAATGCTTAATATGACAATTTCTCTAGCATATTTTGTGAAACTGATATAAGTGATAATTTGCTAAAAATATACTAAATAATTTTTGTCGCGTTTTATACTTATTATAATTAAGAGCATATAACTCATAATTAACGTATTTGTTATATACAAAGCTGTATTATAAAATAATTTTGAGTAGTTTGTTAAAGTAAAATTTTGTAATTTGACGATTTTTTTAAAAAATAAGAATAATAAAAACTTACAGTAAAATCAGTGAATGATTGTATGTTAATCAGGTTTTATATAATATATGGATATATTATAGTACGCATACTATATATTATACATACCACAAAAACTGTATTATTTATTATGCAGTAAGGATAAACTTATGAACCACCTTATTTCAAGTTAAAAACAATTTGTTTACAGTTTGTAAGGAACCACAAAGCTTTTTATAAAAGCTCAATCTTTGATGTGTACTGGTTGACGGACTGCGTTCTGTATAAATTATCACTCCGAACAACAATAAATATTTAGACGGGTCTTCCACATAATTCTATATTCGGACGATTGTTTGTACGGTGAACGACCGACGACTGTTTCGACTTGACAAATCGAACGTTTTTCTCTTCCCCGATTTACGATTATTATTAATCGGTAGGCGAGGCCGCCGGAGCGAAATTCGTCGTCGGCCATATATCAGGTGACACCGGTTACCCGCTTGTCGTGCAGGTAATTTAATATTCTAATGACAAACTTTACATATGTTAATTTTAAAATTTATCCGCCGTCCGACACGGATTGAAATTATACATGCTTTTAAAGAATGCCGTGACACTTTGAATAATTATATTTTTATTACGAACCATTAAACCCGATATGTATGGTACGAGTCAGAGCTATGGTCGAGTTATTAAAATACAAGCGAATCAAAATTGAATAAAAATATAATTTAATTTTACTTTTAAGATAGTTTACTTTCCCTTTTCATTTATTAGGCGAATACAGATACAGAATTATTAGAAATGTTTATTAAAATTAAATTAAATGTTGTATGGACTACCCTATAGTTCGACGTTTGTTATGCCAGCAGTATTGTTTCACTAACATACGATTTTGTCGTAACTAGGAAACTGTTCGTTGTAAACATAACAATAAAGATTTGGGGGCGTCGAACGAGTAAGTTGCTAAAGTATCCAACTTCCGAAGGTGCGTCGTTCTCCTGATGATCTGACCATAGCCTTCGAGTTAATAGTCCATAGAGCGTTATAGCCTATATCCCTGTGAATTTCAAAGTGAAGAAGAAAAGCGATAGGCCATTGTAGCACTTTTATCGCGCGGATCACAATCGAATTGACAATCTCGTTGAACTTCGGAAAATTTCCATATATTGCAAATAAAAATATAAATTTTCAGCTTAATGCCCAGTGCTACGAATAAATACACATTATTCTTCAAAGCGACAAAAAAGAAGAATAACTCACAGCTTGA
This sequence comes from Plectrocnemia conspersa, assembly GCF_051122295.1. Classification (NCBI taxonomy): domain Eukaryota; kingdom Metazoa; phylum Arthropoda; class Insecta; order Trichoptera; family Polycentropodidae; genus Plectrocnemia; species Plectrocnemia conspersa. Next base: position 13,461,860 of record NW_028277172.1, read on the forward strand.
CTATTGTACCAGACGAGCTCTTCTAATTTATGCAAACTTTCTCGGGCGCCACGAAAAAAATGCGTTTTCTTAAAAGCTCGCTTTAAAGCAAACTTTTCAAAGGATTTATACATCGGCGCGAAGGAGCTCATTTTTACATAGTTTGTGAAATCTTGACTTGTTTTTTTCTCCTTCTTCTTCCTTATTCTTAAATAATTATTCACTGAGTAAAAAAAAATCCGTTTACAAATTTGTTAGGCTTAAACGGATCCAGCTCGAATTATATAATGTGTCTGAGCGAATTTTTAATTAAAGTCAACGTTTGGGAACTTTTTTAACGTGGCATTTATTTTTTCTTGTGCTTTTCGATAATTATTATTATGCGAAAAAATATTATTAATCGCCTTACAAAGGATCATTATTTGAGAAGTCAGAGTATCTCAATGTTTATTTTTGTTTCAAAAAGAAAAAAAGCTCTTTATAGGATTATTTAAATATTAATGTATTGTAAGATTAAAATGTAAATTAAACTCTTATTTATAATATGAACTAAAATAATTATTTTTCTAGCAATAATATATGAAGTATTTAACTACCGGTGGAAGTCTATTTATTATTAATAGTAACAGTAATACAATTATTTGGTTATTAGTTATTTATTATCGTACTTGTTGACAAGATCAACTGCCAATATTGTATATACACAAATATTAAGTAATGGAGCTTTCTATATTTATTAGCAATGAATACTTTGATATGTACATATGTATCAATCTTAAAACAAGCTTAAAATTCACCCTATAAATTATGACGCGGGAAAATTATTTTGTTGTATTTTAATAACAGGGACAAACAACACCATAAATGACTAACGTCTAAAAATCATCGCAAATTATGTTTCTCTAGCTTTTTCCTATTTTTTTATTTTCATGTTTTTACTTTTATGCTGGTATTTAATTTATTTAAAGTGTTGATTAGATAATAATTATGAGTTATACAGATAAAACGTAAAATTTTCGGTATAATAGTTGCTCAATAATTTTTTTTATGCTTAATAATATGTAGCTTTTTGCTATTGTTTATAAATTAAAAGCTTTTTTCCATATCTAGTACTTTCTATACTTTATTTGATGTTGAGTGATTTAAAAAAAAAAATCTAGGTGTAAATTTAATTCATATTAATTTACTAGTATTATGTAGAAGTTTGTTCTATATATTTAACCAACGAAACCTTACGTTTCTGTCTATAACACAACATTTCAAAAGCTTCTAGCGTATTTGTGCTTGCATTGAGTTTAACTTTTGCATCTGTTTAGTATTACTAACAATACATAACAGTACATCGTTTAGATTCAGATCGGTAATGAGAAACGCCTGCAACATAACATAAATGCGACTCTCGCCATTTCAATCATCACACATATTCAATCTTATACATAACATAAAAGTCGATTCAGCGCGTTTAAATGTAGCCCCAAGTTGATTCTCTTCTTCGCGGACGCAATTTTCTCTCTTACAAACTCGAATCTCGCTCCGACAACAATCTAACTTAATAATAAACATTTTTTCTTTCGTTGGAAAGAGCCAAAAATTTCATTGCTTCGCAATCTCGTCGCCCCCTTCGCCATCATTAGCGTCAATTTTTAAGAATAAATCACATCCAGGCGACGCAATTTTACAGCCAATTTCAAAAGTCTCCTCTTTAGTTGTTTTTTGTTTTTTTTTGACCCGCGAAGAGGGCAAGATAAGCCCCTAACAATAAACAAGTGTTGCCGCTTACGAAGATAGTCCCGGCAGTGATGGTGTATTTTTTTTCTTTGGTTGTGTACACCAACCCCCGACCGAACTCACCCCCGTGGCTTTCTTTTCTTTACGGCACCAGTCCCGCTCCTTAATGAACTTCCAGCGGACTTTCTTTTGTATCCTTCCTCCTCGAAAACAGAGAGAATCTCTGTCGCGGCGCTCTCGGAAATAAATTGCCAAACTTTAAATTTCTCGTTTGCTTTTGTTTATCGGACGTCTTTATTTCATTATGACGATTCCCGTTTGAGTTACACCGTTCAGGCTTTTTTTAACCCTTTGTCCGAGTGTGAGGAGAGACGTTCCGCTAACAGGTTTAGACACCTAATGAAATTCGCTCGGTCTTTGTTTATGCCGAACTCCCCGGCTATTGTCTTTTCCTTCGGAATTATATGTTCTACTATTGTTTGTATTGCATATTTAATTAATTTAAATTCAAACTTTAGCCCAATTGTTTGAGAAAATTAAAATTTTAAAGCAGCACTCGGAGACTTTCATACTTTTAATTACGTCATATTCAACAATTACTAATAGAAATTTTTGAGAATAAAAATGTTTTTAATAATAATTAAAATCATATTTTTTCTTTATTTCTATGATTTACAGACGACTTTTATAACTTTTATTTACTGCGATGAGCAATCATAAACATTTGTTTGTAATATATTTTTTTAATTTTGCTTCAGTGCTTCAGCGAGTTCGTTCTTTGTGATGTTTAAAAAATGACTGCACAGAAACTGAACGTAATAATTAAAGGTTGCTTTATTAGAAATGTTAGAGATGCTCTAAATTTTTTCAATTGAATTAAAACAGCTTAAAACAACTGTGCTACTATTTCTATACATTAGTTGTGATACCAAATACAGCTATTGTGAATTAATACGCTTGAATGTTATTTAATCGTTTTATAAAAAAATTAGCAGCGTCACATACGTAGCGATACATATATACCCAGCGTTTGAGAAACATACAAAATGAGCATTCCGCGCACGTTTGTGAATTTTTAATTTAGCAATTATCGTTGCGCTGGGGTAGCAAAAGGAACTTCCGTACGTGTTTTATTCCGGATGCACTCTGCATACACACCGCGGGTGGAATAAATATGATTTCGACCGTTTTTCGCTTTTGGGTTAAGGGTTTCTTTTTATAAATCTAGCAAGGGGTTGATCGCGTGGGTGTCACATAGCAAAAATGGATGCAATTTGGCACGAGCGACAATATGGTCTGTCCCGCCTGTTCCAGTATACCAGTTATGATGATATTACGGTTCTTCGACTTTGTGTCGGTGCCATTTCACAGAGAAGGAATCGTTCCATTTTAGTCCGAGGCTATTTTGGCTCTCTCTCTTATATCCTTCCTCTTATGCGCTTTTCGAGAGATCGATTTTCCGCTTAGGAAACTATGAGCGTTCTTGGCTGAACAAACGACAGCGATCCGGACGCTCCTCTTGTACTATGCCACGTTCCGAACATACACATTATTTACCATGATACATGTACGAGATATTTACTCGTAAAGAAAATTACTCGTGTATTCGTGATCTTTATACGTCATATTTATACAATGCATATTGTCTTTGAAACAATTTGTGTGAGGATAAAATTTAGAAAATGTTCAAAAGTTATTTAAGTAACTGAAAGCAAGAAGTTAGGTTTGAGGGTACCATTTTAACTTGCTTTAAAAGCATTAATAATAAATATTTAGCTCTAAATATTCAGGCAGTGTTATAATTAGTTAGAGTACGCTCGGGATAAGGATGCCGGTTTGTTATTGTGGGCGTGTACATGTATATGAGAGGGAGAAGCGATGTAGCGTGTATTTCGTTGTCTCGCTTTCTCTTTTAAGGACAGTCGCTGATTCGTCAACGCTGGTATTCGTCATTAAAGTGCAGTGTGGCACAGAAGTTCGATCTTCTCTAGTGATTTATTTTAAATAATTTTGTATTGATATTGGTTTAACCCAGATATGCCTACTGTCCCATGGGTAGGTCATTAAACTCGTGCCACTGTTTTTTATTTATAAATGAAATTTTAAGAGAACCAAATTTCTTGGGCATATCTGGGTTAATTGATATCAAGGCTTCAAATATACACTGTTAGTTATTCGTTCTCTTACCCGTGGATTAAAATATTTTTTTTTTCCATTAATCCGTACGTAGTTGGTTTTTTTACACTATTCTCTGTAAGGCTTAAAAAAGTTATTATTCTTATTGTTGCACCAATGATCATTTTTTAATTTATTCAATAGATTCTAATGATTTAATAGAGTCGTCGAGCCATTACCTGCGAGTAATTTTTATCCCCATTTTATATCTTTTTGCTTTTGAAGAATAGCTAAGGACTTCATTATTTTTTTGACTAGTGTAAGATTTTTAATTTTGTAAATATTTAATTAATGACATCATTGTCTGGTTTCTTCGATTATATAATATATTTTTAATTGTCCGTTGAAATTTTCAACTTAGCTCAGATGTATGTATGTTAAATAAACATATATTTTCTTTTAAAATAAAAAAATTAAATATTCTGAGCGAAATTGTTTTGAGCCACACAGTTCACGCACACAATAACAAACCGGAATCCTTATCCCGAGTGTACTCTATATAAATAATGATAATAAAAAACAGATAGAGATTGATTGAAGTCGGTTAAATAGTCATCATTTACTTGTGCGGATCAAATCATAACTACTCGCTGTAAAGCTATATTTAATTATAAATAGCAATTACGAAAATAATTTTAATTAATAACACAAAAAAGTATTGTTTTAATGGAAAATAATAACAGATGTTAAATTGATTAACGATTTACTAAGATAATACAATGAATTAAAAGTACTTATTTTATCTGTAAAAATACAACAATATACATACAAATTTAGCTCTGATAAAATTGAAATTAAGCTATTTTAAACTTTTTCTATTTATGTATAGATTTAACTTCTAAAAATGTATGCAATGGACTTTTACAAAAAAAAATCACTGAAAAAATTACCTTTTGATTTTAACTTCGCTCTATAAAAGCATACCACAAATATTAAAAAATCTCCTAAACTATCAGTGCTACATAAAGATGTTAACTAGTACAACAATTTTGAAGTGATAAAAATTGATTTCCAGCCATTTCTAATCATGAATAGATTTAATGTCTTAAAGTTTATACAATGGACTTATTTAATAAAATATCACAGAAAAATACCCTTTGAGTTCAATTTGGCTTTATAAAAACATACTAAAAATATTTTTAAGCTCGATTTGAATTAATTATTACAATATAACGTAAAAGTCGAAAAACTAGTAAAACCTGTGAAAAAATATGTGATAATCGATCCTAATCTTAATTATATAATAAAAACTAATTTCAGTCTTCCAGACCCGACACAAATTAAACACAAACCAGATCTTTCGAGTATTAATCATTGATTATATCACTGGTCTATCGTGCTAATAAAAAAGTGTTCCTGCTTAAAAAAATATACTTAATTTATGCTTTAAAATATTTACATTCAAATATATGCATTATTTTGTATATAAAATAATTATTTTATAAATAAATAATACTCAACGCTATTCAGGTAAATCCATGAAATTGTTAATGATGCTGCCTCTGAAATGGATCTAGTTTCTTGATGAATATTATCCTCTAATTCTATCATTGACCTGAATACACAACACACTCGGAGTACACTCGACTATAAAGGGTCTATTCGGGTTTAATTGGGGCTAGTTAACTTCACCTCTTTGTAAAATCAGCTTATTCGTAGACATTCTAAAAACAGCGGCTAACAAAATTCATGGAATTCAGATATTATTTAATTAATAACATAAATGAAATTCACTTAATGTAACACAAGATAAGCTCCAAGCTTATTCTTAAAATATAAATATATTACTTAATTAACATTGGCTTCATTCTTTACTTTGACAGGTTAGGTGTGTTTAGTGAATGACAAAATGTATAATACTGCTCACCATAAATATTATAACAAAGTGTTTTTTATATATTCTAAATTATTTGTGTGTTTTAATTTATAACGGATTTTAACATGAAATTTTGCTTTGGGGGATAAAACTCTTATTTTTTTCTTGCTGAGGTCTCTTTTGACAACGTTTCGATGTCTGATGTTAGGGTCATCATTTTAAACGAATTCTCAATTTTATTTCTAAATTATTTATGTATACACATTTGGCTTGAAAATCTACTTTACCAATTTCTTATTTATTGTAATAAATTTACAATAAAAACTAGTTTTTTTTTCACTTTAAAAATCTTGATTAATTTAGAGTCAAAACTACATTTAAAATGTACTCTTTATTTTAATTTATCATAAGGCAAAATATATTAACAAAATTGTCTCGTAATTCCACATTTAACTAAGGTTATATAGTATATTTTTAATTCAAAATAAATTTGTTCAACAGTGTAATAATCATTCAGACTTATGATAATATACTTGTACCTATTTTAAGTTTATTTTAAGCTTTCAGAAAAATAAAATTACGAATTCATCCGCAACAACGGGAAAAAAGTCGCGTTCGCAAAACGAAGGCTGTATGAAGCATTCATGTCTCCAATTCCTGGTTCCCTTCTCGTCGAATTCCACCCATACACACACATGTATATGTATTATGTATATATGTGTAAGCATACGCATTCCAACCGTGCCTGACGTTGAAAAATATCCGTGAATAAATCATCGGGACATGAAAAAATAATGTGCCCACCTGTAAGCCCGAAAGACATGTACGACGGAATCGCATTGGCGGAAAATCGCGCGGAAAATTCGCCATGTGATTTATAATGTCGAACAGTCGTGACAAATTGTGTCACGGCCGTCATAATCTGTCAAAACGGGCAAACGGTTAATGACGGGACTCAATTACGATCGGTCACTTTGTCGTGGAAAAATGATGTCCGAAAATATTATTTTTGCTAGAAGCGAATTTTAAGCCCTTGAAAACACACCCATGCAGATTTATAATAACATGGATTAAAATTATATATGTGGGTCTTTTAAAGGCTATTCGTTTTGAACCTATCAAATAAATTGTTATGCTATGCTACTTTTTAACTTTGAGATGCAACGGACTTGCAGTCATTGCGACTCTAGAACCAATATGCAACAGAATAAATAATTTTATTTTACTGTAGATAAAATAATAGTGGTTATATGTGATGCGCAGGACAATGATGCTTTGCGATGAATTAACTTCCATGACTATAAAATATCTGATGATTTTGCGGAATATCTTTATTTCGTCTACGACAGATTATATTCAGCTCCCAATTATGACAATCTGATCTCACAATTACATGCGCCAATTAATAACACAGAATATTTATTATATGCTGATGGCCTGAAAGTGTTAGTGTCGCTTTGGAGGTGGTCGATAAACAATCTTATACCTTTCAGCATCACCAAATGTCACGTTCTCACATTTTTGAGATGTCATTGCCCGGCGGAATTTAGTTGAAGGCGTTTTAAGCAGAAATACTTCAGTCTATGACTTGGTAGTGACGTTAGAGCTAAAATAGAATTTTGTTATGTACATTGCCAAAGTTTTGCCATAAGTCTCGTGACGTTCTGTAGGATACGATAGTTATGGCTCCATTGACTGGAATCCGAGTGAAACGAGGTACTCTTTGTTATTGAATAGATTGAAAGAATCTACGATATCTCTACAAGAAAGAGTGCGGGTCGTATCCGCATATTTAATAGAAACGTTAAGACACAATTTATTGCATTTTTGGTGTAGCATCTACTCAATGAAGCACTTTTAAAAGTTGCTAAGGGGCGGTGTTTACAACCCGTCAATGCTTAGTAACTTTCGGCTGCGAGCTTTAGAGTGCCTTAGGGAGTTCCTTATTTTTACCCCGTTGCGATCACGACTAAAAACCTGTCAAGTCATGATGGACAGATTTGTAATAAAAAATAAAATATATGGTAACTATAAAGTAACGAAAATGTATTAATATTTAAAAAAAATACATACATATTGTAGTTTAACGACAAACCACTGCCCCCATTTCGTTTCCAATAAAACTCGACTATAAATTTAACTTGTCACTCTTAGTATACGAATAAATAATAATTTGTTACATAAATACAATAATTAATGATCCAACATACTGTAAGAAGTTTGTTATTCAGTTATAATAAATTAGATGATTGTGATCTCAAATATAACACAAATGTCAGATAATCATTTATTTCAATTATAACGAACGTTAATCCTAAATTGACGATAGATTTAACTCATCATTGTGTGTACATATTCTCTCACATATATTACTTGTGGTTAAGCACGTGATTAATGTCAATTGGAAGCCAGCCAGATACATAAAAACAAACAATCTCACATCAAAATAAATTTAAATATATTTTGTGTAATATATTAAAATCTTTTACAATTATCTAAACAAACTTACACCAATGCTCTTGTAAATTAATTTACTTAACGTTTCTATCAAAACTACTAGATAATTTGACAGCTTGATTGTCACTGAAAGGAACGCAGCAGAAGTATCAAAGTAGACGTAAAATATTTGCATTCTTAATAAAAAAATAAATAGTAGATACACTTAAAGCTGTCTATATGGCATAATAATATTTTACGGCAATAAACAGTGATCCTTTTTAAAAATATAAAATACAATATAAAAATCTACATTTATTTCAATATTTAAATCAATAAAATAAAGTTATCTTACCAATTTACACTTAAGGCCACATATATAAATATATATCTTATATTAAATGTAGCCAACCTCTTCTTTAATGAACTCAGAATGTCTGTTGCATTCAGTGCGCGAAGATAATCTCGCCAGTTGGCTAACTTTTAATTTATATGATAGAGAAACCGGTTAGTAATAAGAAGGAAAATACCACAAGATTGGCATCAAGTCGTCCTTATTGAAAATGGATTTTTTATCAATTTGAAACTTATTGTATTCAATCGCTTTGAGTCTGGAAAAATAAAATAAAAAGCTTGTCTCACGCACACCGAATAAGCCCAGACAAATGTAGAGAGAGAGAGGATCGGAGAGACAAAAGGAAAATTGTCCACTGTGCAAACACGTCGGCCTTTCGGCCCCCCTTTATATAATGGACCACTATCGGCCGGATCGTTCCATATTGTGGCCTAACGATGCGAACGTGATCGGGCATCGCAACGCCGAATCGCAGATCGCCATAAACCAGTCGCGTTTATGAAATTCGCATGCGAGAAAATCGCCGAAAACGGACAGAAAGAATCGAGGAGGAATTTTCATAAATCGAAAACGAGGCTTCTGGCTTGCTACTGGCTGGCATGTGTGTAAATTTACATGGGAAAATATGTATACGTACGATTTTTAACATAAAATATTTACTGGATAAAAAAATGAGTAACACACATTGGCTACTTTTAATAGCCTGACTTTTGTTGGTATTGACAATAAACATTTATTTGACTTTTAAATGTATTTGATACCAAATTAGATCCCCAATCTTTCAGCTTGACCTTTGATAAAAATAATTGTTAAAAAATTCGTTTTAATTAAATGAAGTGATTTAGTAATAATAATTTGTATTTTTATGGTACAATCAGAAGGATTACAAAATGTTTGTGCTTAATTAACCAAATCTTTATTTTATATAGTATGTGTTTTTTTTATAAAAACAGCTGTTAGATGCATATGTTTTTTCTTTTGCAAAGTCACTAAACATACATACAAAAATAAACCATGTATAAAATAAACTACATTCCCATTAGCTTAATTCTATTCATTAATACATCAATGTATTACCTACTATCATTTAGTCATCATCTGTCCTAAAAACATACAAATACTAAATATTCTATAGCTTTGGATGAAAGCGCTGATGTTACAATTTCTTTCAAATAATTAACAACGAATTTAATATTACTAAAGAATTGACTCAGCTGTTTTCTCCAGAGGTCAATTTTTCCACAGATTTTTATGAAGCAGAAAAAGTAACATTGGCAAAATTTCGCTTGAACTAGTTCAGGACAATGAAAAAAAAACGATAATTTCCATTTCATGAAGTATAAAAACTAAAAGCTACTTTTTATAAAAAAAAAACTAGTCCACCAGTGAAATATTTTATTAAATCTTTATAAGCAGATATTTTTATCATATAATTGAGATAAATCTTGACATTTAAGGACGTGAAGTCACCATTATAGATGCAACTGAAATATTACTAATACATTTCTTGAAAAATTTTTAATTTTTGGCAAAATAAATTTTTAATACATTTTTTGTCATATATTTAAAAAAAGTAATCTGCGAACACTGGGAAACATCACAGAACTCATTTAAAACTTATTTCTATCTGGATTAAATTATTGCTAAATCTTTTTTTTTATATAAAATGCTCTACAATGACAAATTCATTGATCGTGGGTCAAAAACTAACTACAATTGGAATCTAAATCAAAAACTCCTTGACAATTCTTGTGCTCCCTGAAAGTAGCCAATTCTCTTTCAATGTATTAATCGCGATTTTAAACATAACAAAACATAGAAATCAATTAGATTAGATGCTTAAAAATAAATATGTCTGCTCTACTTTGAGAAGCGGTTAATTGCTTTCTTCTGACTAGCGAAGAGATCGATGGTACAGAAACCTATTTTAATATTGAGTTGAACCAATTTTTCACAAATTTTGAGGGCACAACTTCATTTTTTAATTGTCTATAGTTCATTAAATCTTACTTAATTTTTTATTTGGCATCATGTAAACTTAAAACTGACACGCTCATATTTTAAACGCTTGAGCTATCCCTTAATTTTCTCACATTTCATGATTATCCAAGAATTTTCTAGTTATTTTTTAGTATTATGTTATATTCTAGATAAAAAATAAATAATCTAATATTAGTACATAATTTATTTTACAACAAAAAACACTTTTTTATATACTCGTATTTCATTACCTTTCAACCCAAAAGTTAAAATTTACTTAAGCTCGTTTTATTTCTTATCGACATGATTTTAAATTGATATAATATGACCTTATGGACTAAATTTAATGCTCGTTTCATAGTGTTTTAAATTGAACTTTATACTAGCTATATATTGACAAACGCGACCGAAAGCGGCATTTTAAAGCTTTCGCGCGCATGAACAGCGTAAAAGTTTTTTAAGGCCGCATTAAGTTTGTAGTGTGAATTATACATGTGGGTCGAGTGTGTGTGTAAAATATTTGTAAAGCTTTTAGTGCCGCCATGAATATGAAGTCGGCTGCTTTACATTAAGTTTACGCTCGCGTGAAGCGAGCGCCGATACATAGGTGTACGCACATATATACAGGGTGTGCCGATAATGGGCAGGCCCTTCGTGCGCACTTCCGCTTATCCGCCCTATGGACGCGGTTCACACTTCCGACTTTCCTCTGCGGGGCCCCAGCTTCCTATGCTCCCCTCTGAGCCCAAAATCAGCTGGTGGTAACTCTGTATATTTGACACGTGTCATAGCCTGTCAGACTTATATTATATTTCATGAAAAGTCACATGAATTTTGAAAGGGAACATCTTTTCAGAGTACATATATGTATGACTTTTATCTGAAAGGGTTTTACGTAATAAAAAATATCTGTAAAATATTTGTAAAAAAATCACTGAAACTTGACAGTCGGATGAAATTCTGCATTATAATACATTGTTTAACAATTTGTCTCAAAGTTAATTTATATTTAAAATCATACGTAAATGGCAATTGTATTGTTGGTTGTTTTTCTTATTAATGGTCGAGTTTGTCAAATAATTATTCACAATATTCAGTTGTATTTTTATGACTATGATTTTTATGCAAATCGCATCAATTAAACTATTTCATTTAAAAATGATAATAGTTTTATTTTAGTTATGTATTTTTTTATTTACATTTATAGCGAATTTACCAAAAAAAAATATAAAAATATAATACATAGGCTCGTTAATCATGGATTATGATGGATGTGAACTCGAGGTAAAGAGAATAATCAATATGGCGTAGGGAGTAGTGTAGAAGATTTGGAGAATATAAACATATAGCGAAGATATAAAATATGTACATAATACACTAAGTTATTCAATTAAATCCTGAGTTCTCATTAATTCAATACATGATAGATTAAAAGTTAAAATAAATTATAGGAGTTGACAATTATGGACATTTATTTATTTGACAACATGTAAACCAAGTGTAAAAATAAAGATTAAAATACACCCTCTTGCTCCAGAGAGTAGCGAAAATAATAAATTGAACGAAAATATAAGTTCTGCAAGCAATTAATTAAGGAGAAGTCGTCGAAAGCGGCGTTAAACATAAATTGTCACTTAAGGGGCAAAATTGTTTTTGCAATTTACGATTTCTTACTTTTGCGGTTTACAAATTGGGAAGCGCCGAGGAACGGTGCCAAGACCTGAAATATTACACGTATTATCTATTTAAATTTTCCGCTCAAAATTATTCGCCAAGGTCGCGGAACAAACAACAATACTTCGCATCGTTCATAGAAATGTTTATGCAGAGATTTTCAATATGTATAAATAAATGCTTGGAATTACATTAGAAGTGGATATGGGTGTGGAGGCAATATCTAGATGCAGACCTATCGAATTTCGATTAAGGGGCGTCTCGCATGGGAAATCTAAATAGGTACCGCAAACTCGCAACAAAACCCCCTCGAGTTTCCTTATGTCAATTCGGATTTTTTCCGGAATTGGACTGGATACTTCCTGGGCTTTGAGTGATCACGTAATCTCAATCTGACGCACAGATATTTGTGTTGCGTGTGCTACGTTGCTTCTATATCTAGAAGAGTTAACTTAAAAATAGTATAGAAATTTAAATAATATTTTAATCTGAAATCTCGGGAAATTAATTTTATTACACAATCAAAAAAAATATTTAGCTCAAGAATAGTTATACTGCTTAACGAAATGATTAGCAACATAAAAATGTCTGGGAATCATGTCCCAACGCCTTAAAGGAAAGGCGCTGGGATACAAGAACGGATTATAATCAAATACTCTCATATAAAAGTATCTAAATTTTTTCGATCAAGAGATTTCAAATTATAGATCTTGACTCAAAAAAGCTGCAAGACGCAAATGAATGACGGATCGTCAAAGTAAAACGCGTTCCTCATAGCCTCAATAAATTAATGAGATTTTAAATCAAATAGCACATAAATCGAATACTTGAATCTCTGTAGTAAAAATATATTTGTCTAGTGCTACACATTACCATTAGTAAGTTGTTTGCAATATAGTGAAAAGTGATGGAGCCCAAAGAAAACATATTTTTAATTTATATTTTTGCCACCGTTGGCGTTTCGCTAATTGAACGTCGAAAAATCGTCAAAATTGCTCCAAGCTGGAGTGGAACACAGAGTGGGCAGCGTTTCCGCGGGCCGCAATAAAAACGGCCCACTCGGTCCATAGTAATCAGAGAAAAACGCTTCACGCTCTGAATACAACAGGGGCGAGCGCCTAGGTAAAACGGGGCCGCTTCCTTCCAAAGGGCGCAAAACTTTCGTTTTATTCAGGGCAAAGTTGGAAAAGCTCCCATTCAACACAGGCCTCGGCATACATTATTTTGTTGCTTGTTCTCACACCCCTTCTCAGACATCTCAGCTCGGCTCCGATTATGTAAAAATTTCGCCTGAAAATTCCTTCAGGGCGGGGTGGCGTTTTTTCCCACCCGCGCCGAAAATAGTTTTTCGCGACTTTGAATTCCGCGAATAGCAGGAAATCGCGAAAATTCCCTAGCACGCGTATGACGTGTTTATAAATTAGGGGCTCGCTGAATTCAGATCGTGAGGGTGTTTATTGCCAAAGTGTGACGTGGAACGGACGTGATTTTTCGATAGAAGGCAAATAAATATATACTATTTATAATATTTATTTATTTAAAGTCTTTATAGAGAAATACAATATATACAAATGGACCGTACAATATGCAGCGATATTAAAAAATATAGCGGTTGCAAAACATTTAAATTTAACTTATAACAAAAAAAGCGCTATGATAATTATCAAGAAATAATTAAATTTCCAGAGAAATGAGAATTATCGATTTGTCATTTTTCAGGAAAATAATTTTCGAAAAGATAGAGCATAATAGTGAAATCTCTACTATGACAGCTGTAATAATAGTTGCCACTGGTATATAAAATTGTGTTTACTTCGTTGTTACAAATTAGGTTAACGCTCGTCATATTTCAATGGAAAATTCACAAGTCATAATAAAAAATGTACCATTATACGCGATTTAAACGATTTTATTCATAAATTAAAATCATTTTTTCAAGTTGATTTTAATGTTATTTATTATATTTAACCAATATTATTTTTCTCTGACTTTACATAATAAATATGAAAATACATCACATTATGCCCACGTTCTTATAATATAAATTTGCAAAAAATATTATTATGGCAAATAATCTCAAATATGGTTTCTCCTTTTATAAAAGTCGAGTTGAATATGAAAGGAAAACATTTTTTTATATACAATAATATAAATCTCATATTTATTTTTTCACCTTGAAATATATTTATATCTGAAGCTTAATTTAAATATTAATAATTAAAAATCTATCAGCAAATGGGTTTTAATTACGTTGTAAACTTTTATTGTTACAGTGTATATGTTTCTTAGCCCATTTTTTCAGTACATATTCTACAAAACAATGTTTTAATGTAGTATGGTACAAGGAATGCGATATTTTACATTTTGCCGGAAGTTAACTTATCGTCACGTAACATTGATAGCGGTCTAAATGTTTTGCACTGATGCCGAATGAAAATTCCACTTACGAGAGAGAATAAAGGTTGCACATTTGGCTTACGGGCTTGAAACGAACGTATGTCGGAGTTATTGTTTTGACATCTTGCCGCACCGAAGCGAACGACACTAAACTAATGAAAATGTTGGAAAAACTCCAAAGTTTACTTTGGTAGCGTTGTTGTTGCCAAAGAATCGTCAGGCTCGGCTCCAACGGATTCAATCTCGTATAGGTAAAAAAGTGTATTAATTTCCCAGAACTAAAAATCTCAATCGGAAGATGTACATCGATACTGGCGATCAACAATGAAAATTGTTTTAAAGCTTTACTTACTTATATGAAACACAAAACTAACAAAGTTATGATCTTAAGTATAAGTTGGGTTACTTCATAGCTTTACAATACAAAAACTGAGGTTCTTTTCCTTTATGTACAATTATTTTAAAATAAAATGCTTGACTTATTCTTAGACATTTTGCTGCATTACAACAACAATATATAATTATAAGCATGGCAAATGAACATTATCGTGCTACGCGATTGATAAACGCTCGTGTGTACCGCTTATCGTCGTCGTATAATGACAAGGAATTTAATTATTTGCTAACCCTTTTACAACAAGAATTATAGTATGTCCCTTTTCACTTAAAGCTTTCATGTCAATATATAATATTTCTTGGAAAACTATACTGCAAGTAAAACGTGCACACGTAACTCAGCCTCGGTAATTTAAATCTTACCCGTTTAGAGCTGCCGTTCACGTTATTAACGTACTCGAAACTACCAAAGCTATATTACAGCAGTTCTGACTGTGAGTATACGTATATACATATATAGTCCGAGACGACTTTCGCGGAAGCGGTTTTACGTTCACGTTTTCTACAACTATGTACCGCCGCTAATGGATCACGCTCGCGGAAATCATTTCGGCGTTTTATGAAGGTCGTAATGCAACCAAGCGTCTAGATGAGAATAAATATGTATGCACTGACGAGAAGTCAGTAAGTACTACAATGTAGTATTTTTATGCCCTGCCACGCGAGCGGAGACGTACTGCCGCGCCAAACACCTGCGCCCCGTGGGCACATTCAATTTGTATTTACGTTTGTGTAAGCTTGTTTTTTTTTTCTCATTGTCGGAGGGTTTATGTGCGATTTTCACACATAACGCTACAATGTGTAGTATTATTTTATTTTTGTATTGTAAAATTTCAATGTAAGCTTTTAAAATATATAAATGAAATATATTTTTTTTTATATTTTATCTAATAATTTTGCCTTTTTTCATTCATTGCCTGAAACGCAATATTGATAGGATAACGCTTGATATGAATAAAAATCATGATATGGATTTTTTATATATGATCTGAACCTCATATGCTCTGTGTATATTTCTTTATTTATTTTGTATCTTCGACAGCAAAGTAATATTTATTCTTAATTAAAATTATATTTTCTGTTTAGTATTAAATATATTATTAATCGACTTTTAACTATTTTATTCCTATGCTCTCTCTCTCCTCTTTTTTAGATAAAGGTTTTCACTTTTAAGAATTTGTTTGATTTAATCAGAAACTTCATAATCTGAATAGTTTTGATACAGTACAGATAGTTCACACTCGTCTCGGTTGAGAATCCAATATCGAGGCAAAATTACAGTCTTGGTATTTCAAGATTGCAATTTGATGATCCAGTGATCTCGGGACTGGCAAATTGCATTTTTATAATTACATTTATAAATATTCATTATATCGTGAAACTGCTGTTTTATCGTTCTTTGTTTAATTGATAAGGATTAATAAAGTTCAACAAAAAATGTTTCAAGTAGTTCTGAAATTTGACCCTTATTTTACTTATGCTTATACTGATCTTTCAATAAAATTTTATATTTTTTCTTGAATAGTTCAACAAGTTGTTATTAGAAACATGGTATGATAATTATTGTACGCAAATTAATTTAGGATTTAATAAATATATCAGTGCATCAATTATCAACAGTGCAGTTAAATCTGTTTTTTAGGAGCAATCATGTCATTGTTTAATTCGGATTAGCTCAGTTAATTGCTAAAATGCAAATATCAACATTGCATTGATTTTTAATTATATAATAATTTCTGCCATTTTATTTTTGTTGATTGTTACTAAAAAGTTTTTTAAATCTATTAGCGTTATTTATATACTTTTTATATATACAGTTTTCTTTAATTAAATAGTCAAATATGAGATAATTTCACACTTTTCCTATAAATTATTAAAAATCCTTTTTCTTTTGTATATATACATATAGGCATCAGTGAATTATCAGGATAAAAAACACACCCAATAAATTTCACACTACAGTAATTACATATTTTATAGTAACACGTTTACCCCTTTCGGGGTAAACGTGCATATAAAATATCAAAAGCGAAGGCAAAAATGTGTAAAAAAATTTCATAAATATTGAATAAAAAATGATTTTGAATAAAGCAATATATATTTAAAATATTTTACAATTATGTAATGAAAAACTTTTTTATTTTTACGAAAAATTTTACTAAAAGAATAGCATCAAATAAAATATAAATCTCAATCAAGTCAACAAAAAATATTGATACAAATTTCTATTTTTATAACAGCTTAACATTATTTTTATAACATCAAATTAAAAAGTCTAAATTACTCCTTATGAATAATGGTATTTTTAATATATTATTTTTTATTTAAAATCACTTTTTATCACCATAAAGTAAATTTATAAAAAAAATACATTTTCGTATTTATTTTTAATATTTTTTATGCACACCAAAAAGGTTAAACATGTTACAGGAGAATGTGAAATAACTTCTATGTGTAATTTTTGCTGTTTGATTTTATCACGTGTAATTTTTTAATGTGTAATTTTGTCACGTTTTTTCCTGTAAAATTTCATCATATAAACTGGTAAATTGATTGATTATTTACTTCAGAGCATGATTCCAGAGTTGAGCTGAAATCTTTGGATTTGGATTTTAGAAATTGCAACGTAAATATATATTTGGTATTAAAGCATTGCTGAATCGAAATACTGTTATTTTCCAGCCATTGCCTTAGAAAATATATACATGCGTCTAAATGAAACGAATTCGATCGTTCCTAACAATAAATCAACCATAAAGTTTTCAGAACTATTTATTTTATTTATTGTAAATCTTTCGATGCATCAATCGGGCGTTAAGCGAATGCGAAACAACAGGGTTAACACAATCAATAACCACTAAATAAGTAGTAATACAGTGTGAATTAGTGACATATATTTTGTTATTTTAAAAGATTACAATTAATTTATGTCACTATGCATACTATTCTCTAATCGCAATATGCGTACTTTTTTGTTAATCACCATGCCATTTAACATATTGACTCAATGCTATTCATTTTCTATTACTAAAAACAGTTAAATTTGTACTTTGAGCTACATACTTTGTATATAAATGTAAATACAGCTATAAGAATATAATTTATTGAAAATGAAAATCAGTTATGTTAGCAACCGTTCTCGTTAAACATGCAATGTAGACCCCACATTTTAGATAAAATTCTGAGTTTTATATTACGTTACATAAAGGTTACATTGTTACACAGAGTTTACGATTATGAACGGCCATAATTTTAAAAAACTTGGAAAAGTAGTCATAATGTATACATAAGTTAATGCAGATACTAAAGTTTCGCTTACTTTTAAATATAACCCAAATAAGAATTCTGCATGTAACATATTGAAAGACCAATATGCGATTTTATAATAAATACATCATATACAATTTATGATAATATTTAATATCGTATTATACAAAACGTAACACTCATTGTAATGAAGCGTTCGTAATCCTAAAGCGCGTTAAAGCAAACGATCATATGCATAACCGTATAATAAAACGATTATCGGTAGTTACACGACGTATAATAATAATAATATTCGCACGGAGCACGCTGCCGCGTTTAACCCTCGAAGGGCCAGAGGACAATAATATGGCCGTTAAAACAAAACGACACAACGTGATAATGGGGGTGGGAAACTTTCTTCGTACGCGGCTGCGACGACAAGCGCAAAGGTTGCGGTGCATTGTTGTTTTTGCTTTTGTTTTTGAGGCGGTATTTTTTCATGGTGCTTACGAAAATAAATCTTTCAAAGGAGATTATGAAAAACGATCGTAAATTTTGCAGGGACGCTTTCATGAAATTGCCGATCTGGCGAGAAATTTAGTTAGTGCTGCTCTGAAGAGTCGATCGTGCCAGTATTAAACTTTTTAGCAATACAAAGGAAAACACAAATACATATCCGTATTTTACCTATCTTCGATGGGTGCTTAATTGCTCTTATAAGGGTCATAGCAACCTGGACTTAATTACGTCTTCTCTCGTGTTGGAAAGTAGTAATTCACTCCGAGTGAAAGAAAAAAATATATATATATATATAATCCAATTGCTGCTGATTTAAATATATTATACGTTCACTATAGTTGTACACACACACATCATGGTTCGCTTAAGAATTTCATGAAGTATTAAACACGTAGTACCATCAGGCAAAGAGGTTATAGCTGGTACATTTAACGTTCGAAACCGCCGCTAGGGGCGTTTCGTGTTTGATTGCCTTTTTAGTGCGCTGTTTAATTGATTCGAAGTAATCGCTTTTATACTGCGAAATGTGAAAACTCCAACACACACACAGGGCTGGCTGCGCGATTCTGCGGAATTAAAATTACGCCCCATCACGGTTTTCGTTCTCGAGTCGAAGGTTAATTACTTGCGTTAAAATACAAGAAAGTCGTAACGGAAGCAGTAAAGCTGCGAAATTTCGGGCGTCGTTACCGCCCCGGGGGACGTGGTAAAAAGTGCGGCTCTGGCGAGTCTCATGATTCCGTTTCGGATCAAATTACCATTTTATATTTTGTGTGTACAGGGCCGTTGCTATACCGCTTTTGTCTGTATAAATCATAATTTTGATTGTGAGGGGGCGCTCTGATTTTGCGTGTTAAGTTAATATCGTTATTTATGACGCGAGATGAAATATGCGCATAATAAAACATTAACTTATTAACTTATCAAAGATTTCATTGTAATGCTGAATGATGTTTAATATTTTAAATACGTACCTTTGTTATTTAAAATTAAATTAAGAACAAAATTTCAACAGTTTATTGCAATGAAAGGGTAAAGTTTACAATTCTAATACTCTTGTTGGTTATTAATTTATTAAGTAGATTTAAATGTTTTTAAGAGTTTGTTAATTTATATATAATAATTTTATTATTTCATTATTCTGTGGTAAAATCCTACATGGATTGCAATACATTATTTTTCCTGAATATTTTACGAATGTGTGAAACACCCCGCCAAAATATTTTTTTGTGTGTCTCATAAATGGAACATAGAATCACTTTCATACAATAATAATATAAAAATATCTTTATTATATTTATGTTATATTTTATATATATGTTTTTTGCTATCTAATAATAAATAATGCATTGAAGCGATTAATTTAAAAATATTAATCTATAATAAATTTGTCTGATATAGACTATCATATTTTTTACGATTCTTAGAATTGAATTGCTAAATGCCAGCACAAGCCTCACTTGAGGACAATGGTGAAAAAATCATATTTCTATGCAAATGGTTCTTCAATTGACGCATCATTGTTCTGACCGAATGGAATCACAGCTTGAAATCGTTCAATTAAAATACCGCAACTTGAAAAACAATTATAATATTTTATTATTTAATAATTTATTTTTTGATTCAATGTTAGCGCAAAAAATATATGGTAATAATTATAAATTATACAATTTTACTACCAGACGTGTGAGAACGCACTATGTGAAATGCTTGCGAATAAATCTTACGAAGAAGGATAAACTGTAAATGTTTTCTACGATATATAAAATTTGTATTATTTTGTAATAAAAAAAGCTTTTCTACTACGTTTAATCGTATTATTTTAAAACGAAATAAATCTGTGAAAATATAACCGAAACCGAGTACCCTCACTTTTTAAATAACCAAATACCCTATTATTTTTAATAGATACACAATCATTAAAATTTGAATATAATATTTGGTTTCTCCATATGAAATAAATATCTCCAAAGATGCCAAATTCTCCAGCTAATCTTATATTTTGTAAAGTTTATTTAATGATTAAGTGGTTAGTGAGAGCAGTGTATCGAAAAGGTGCAAGAAATTTCAATATAACAGTGCGAAAGTATTATTTTACAATATAAGTTTTATGACACATTTCATTTCGGCATCCTCAAACATTTGTCGCTGAACAAAAAAATAAAATGCATGTAGATATTTTCAAAAATATATTCATGCTAGCAAGAAATGTGCATAGATTTTTTTTAATATTTCAATGAAATTTTGATATCAATTACCCAGAAGTATTAGATTAAATATTAAATTTTTAATATCAATTTAAAAGTAACAAATAATATTTATTCTTTACTTTTGCAATTATGTAAAAAGCATATTCTGCATTTACAATTAATTGATTCATAAATACAAAATTACAAAATTTTATGATGCTTTCAAGTTTATAATCCGCAAGAGTTAACATTAGTCGGCACTTCATAGTGTTTCTGTTAATCCTTTGACTCATAGTAGAAATACATTTTTGGTGTCAACAATATATTGGAACGGGTGAGCCTTTTCACGTGTTTTTACAATAAGCAAATTCATAATTTAAAATTATTCCACCCTTTCGGACAAAAGGCGGAACAATTGATTTTGAAATATTTATTTCCTATTTTTTCTATATTATTTTACTTTGTTTTCATGACAAAATTTAATCTTGACTGTGGACTTTAAAATTAATATTTTATGACTAAAATTAAATCTTTTTTAGATACAACAAAAATAAACATTAGTTTAATCTGTGGTGTAACATAAGTTATCGGATTGTTTATCTAAATTAATATATTAAAACTGATTTTTATTAATTTTGAAGTACTAATTCTAATGAAAATTTTAATTTGACAGTTGTTTGAAGTTTAAGAACCCCTCTCTTTTTTTTACTTATATTTTTTTTACCATAAATAAATTGTTCTTTTTGTACATAAGAAGAATGAACATATCACTAATACTTTACATGGCTATTTTTAACATAAACATTTTTCTGAATAAGGTTTGATAAACCGCGTAAAAATATTGATTTTATTTTCTAAATATCCTATTATATAATATGTTTTGAAAACAGTTAGATATATTTGTGGCATAATATACAATTCGTACGTTACAACTATCAATTACGTGCACGCGATTAAAACCGTATAAAATTTAATTAAGCCTTGCCTGTCGTAAATCTCGCACAGGCAAACGAGATTGTATTTTATCCGATCGTCAAGGGTGTTAACGCCTTCTTCTAATCCGCCCGACGGTAGTGAACGTGTTAAAGTTGTACACTCGCAAATTGCAAAAGTTATTAAACCTCCGACGCCGGAGAAATCAACACTTCGTAACTGGAATTACTCTGGATTTATGACTGTGATCATTTTAGTACTTTGATATAATCGCACTGACTTTACAAAAGTATTTAAAAGCTAATTTTTATTACAAAATTTAAACAGATATTATAGTATATATTAAACGTGCGTTTAATAAGAATGCTAGAGCTTTCGTTTATGCAAATCGAAATGTCCTTTGACATGCCGTAAAATTGCATATGTTATTCAAATATAAATTTTGCTATTTGTATACGATTCGAATCGAAACAGCATCCAATAAGACGTTGATACGCCCCTGGGAAATCTGATAGGAAATCGCGAAAGAAAATCGCGGTCATAAAGGAATTTCAATTTGTAATAAACGTTAACTGAATCGCTCGTTTGAATGTGGCTTAACAGAGGTGTTTCGTCAATTATAAATGTTTATGACATCTATAAAAGTGTCAATTACGCTTTAACTTTTAGAAGTTAAACGTCAGATTAATGATTCGTAAGCGGATGGAAGAAAGTGTTTAATAAAATTTAAGCATCTTTAGTATCATGTATAATATGAATGATTGATCAAATATAGAAATATAATGAGATATTTTCAATTAAAAAAATGTTAATAAAATAAATAAAATAAATATTTGTGATTTACTATAATTTAACTAATCTTACTAATGCATATTAATTTAATTCGCAAATGTTTATAATCAATAAAAAAATTATAATTTATATTATTCGGATTTTCCGTGCTACTCCTCCCCAGCATTAGCGCGGATAATCAAGAGTATAATGTACATAATTTGTACGAAAATTAAATTCTACAGTTGATGATATAACACTAAAATTACAGCAAAATTATATCAAAAGTAAAACAGCACACTTATAGGATGAGAAAACTGTTATATCAAAATAGTAACATATTTTCTCATCTTCTTTTTACATGCCAAACTTGTAGTGTTTCAGTCACGTACAATTTCCTTTTTCGCAGATCCGCAAACAAAATGATATTTTTAGATATTTTTCAATGTTACTTTGAGTGGCAATGGACTCATGAAATTTTCTTGAGACGCTCTTTCTAATATCTAGATATTTTCAAGATGTAATGTTATCAAAGTATATGTCTAAGAATGTTTGGGCATTGAACTAATTATTTATTTATCACAGTAAGTAATTGGAACACGTATTCATACATTTTAATATGGATTCACAAATGTTTTCAATAATCATCAAATTAAAATTGAAAAATATTGATTGTAAGTTACATTGCGTTTGTGTGCATTGGTTCGTTTTGTAATTTATTTATGAATAAGTTAATTCTTAAACATTCCCGCACACGAACACGCATAGCACATTTTGATGGCAAACCCGTACGAAAAATATATCAAATGCCGCTTAATTCAATTCTCTCTGGAATATTCGCACGCGCTTTCGAAACGAGCCATTTTCGTTATGATTTAGCACAAAACGTGATAAAGTGTCGGGCGTTTTTCCCCTGACCGAATGCTATGTATGAACATCCAATAACCGATGATGCTCGTAAATTTGGGGATAATGGAGAAGCCGTGCAGCTAGGTGCATAGTCAAATATAACCCTTCGTTAGAGACAAAACCGCGTTGGATTAACCGGCTCACTCGTCCGTAAGTTTGGCTAAAAGCGCCTTTGCACACTCGACGACATGCATTATATATTGTATAATAATATCGCGTATGAATATTCATAAATTTTACGCCCTAATCCGAATCCTACCTTGAATATTATATTTAGTATCAATTTACGACGAAGATCTTATGTTATTAAATAAAGTAAAAAAAAAAAATTACTGTAAATATAATATAGCATAGATTGCTCTTTTTAATTTTAATATATAATTGCTAATGATGCTCTTCTAGAGCAATGTTTTTAATCTAGTCTTGTCTCGAATATTAGTATTATTATTAATCATACAAATTGCAAAATTATCATCATAAAAAAGTTATTAGTTAATGGACCAACATTTAACAATTTGTCTTTCTTAAAAAGTATTTCTTATTTTAAAAAATATATTTATATTATTATGTCACAATTAATATTAAATTAATTTTGTAGCTTAAATTGCAAATTATATTTATCAAATAAAATTGCTTTAATTGTAATAGTCATTTTTTATACCATATTTGAATACATATACTATATGTAGTTTAAATTAAATGAGATCTCTACAGTTTCTTCTAATGTTTCTGATCTCATTGAAAACTAAAACGTCTTTGATAATATGTTTATTAAAATTTAATTTTAAAATCTTAGAAATATATATTTAAAATACGAGCTAGTGCACATAAAAATACAATTAATTCACATACAAATATATATTTAGAAACCAATTATAAAATATACTCGACGGTCGAATCCAAACGATCCAATTTTTTTCCAAATCGCTGATTTTTTATTATGCCCCTTCGAATATCATAATATCATTTTATACTTCATAAAAATTCATAGGCACAAAAATTCGATCTTCGTAAAAGTCGTAAAATTTATACGATATCAAAATGTGCACGAAAAAATGAAAATCTCAAGTGAGCAGTCAATTATTTCGTTTTTAATCATGCGCATTAGACAATCACTTAATTTAATATATAAGTAGCAATTAGGTTATTAAAATAAACAACTTACATTACATATCTTTACATATACAATACATTTAAAAATACTACATATGTATAAGGAATAATTGAATAAACAGATTTATAGTATATACATAAAGGAAAATAATCTAACCCAATTTAGGAGTCAGACCGTATTGAAATTAAAATTATAGGCATATTTATCTCAGAATACATATTCACCGCAAATGTTAATAGAGTAGAGGAAAACTACATCCGAAAACGTTTTCCTATTTTCGCTTATCCGATAAAGCGAGTCAGAATAAAAAAAGCTCTCTCATTTCTTCCGGCTGAGCTTAAAGCTCTTTGTTTTAACAATTTCGTTTATTCAATTGACGGAAAGAGCGTAAGTGTGCTACGAGTGACATTCGGCTTTAATTTATTTGATTATTCTGATTTTATTACTGTGCGCTCTCAATAGGGGTAGTAAAGTTTCTAGGGGTTGGAATCTGAGGCTATACGTAATATGTTTATTTCGCCGCAATACGTTATATTTAGTATTATAATATATTACAGTACACAACAGTGAAATAATATAAATATTTAATTAGATGTTCACTAATTATAATGAAATTTTGAGTATATAGTATCGTACATGTACGTACCTTTTAGAATATTAAATCTGAAACACTATTTATTAGTACTAAAAATATAAAGCTGATTGTGTATTTATTTTTACATTAATATCATTTATGAATTATAATAAAACGGTTTTATTTAATTAAATTTATATAACCCTACGTGATTTTAGTTAAATTTAAATAAAACCATTCAGCTTTCGGTTAGATGTTTCGGCTATTAATATTACACGTTCGCTAATTAGCAAGCCGAGCCTCTTAATTAATTGTGTGTATCCAAATATCTCACGGCTTAATTCGGTTATTTTCAAGCTCCGCCATATAATTATGCACAGAGATGAGTTTTCTCAATTTATGTACCCTTTGGTGCAGTCGACTGTACTAAACACAATGCAATTATTTCCCATGCAGCTACTATGCAATAACCAAATGCAACAAGACACTGAAACTAATGGCCCCTCCTCTGCATCCAAAGTCTTTGATATCGCTAATTGGCTCAGACTATTTACAGGATTAAAACTTGAATTGGGTAAATACCTGAAAATATAATAATATATTTATTATGTGTTTACATATATGTATTTCTAAAATTTATAATATATTTAATAGCTTGTTAATAAAAGACAACTAATGTTAATTTTGTATAGAACGACGTTTAGTTGTAAATTTAGATGCAATTAATTCATTATTTCAGAGATGATACTAATTATTGCAAGTTTTAAAGCTCTATTATTCTGATTGTTAATGTTTATTTAGGCATAAAAAGAAAATGTGATGAAAAGTATAAAATAATGTTTATTTACTGAAACTCATTAATTAAGACATAATAATTGATAAGTCAATAGAACAATTGCTCAATTTGACAAGAATTAATTTAAGCAAATATTGCTGCTTTGGTGGCAAATTTTATTTTGCAGTATCACGACCGATTATTAAAAATATTATTTGATGTGTTTCAAAAGATTAGTGTTAATAATGCTCACTTTCACTATACTTTTGTATATGTATAGTAAAGCTACCATACAAAATAGACATGTCTTATATTGATTCCAGACGTCATATACAAGTAGCAAAATATACAACAAAGCTACATCTACTTATACTATACATTACTAGTACATCACATAATATCATTTCAACGGAAATTTTACATCCGTTATTCTATATCTTCAGATGTTTTCCTCCGAGAAAAATATATATATTTTTTTTTACGCCGTTGCACACCCTTGCAAAAAACACGAATTTCGCTAGAGCTTTTAGAACCGCGAGAAATTCGCAACGCGAAAGCTTTCTTAATCTGATTATCGAAGCTTCCGACGTAGCGGGATAGGCGCCGATTTGCAACGAGACAATTTTAATTATATTACCGCACGCAACAACACCGCACCAAAGATATTAAACAATAAATCGCAAAAGCTTCCTCTAGTGAAATATAAGTTTTAAATTAAAACTTACGATTTACACGAGCCAGACGTCCCCCCTGATTGCTTTTGTCTATTCTCATTGGACATTTTGTGTCTCGCTAACATTTCCGGCTTTATCTAAAGTGTCGCGAATATCCTCGGTTACCTGAATTGGTTTTTGTACCGGTGAAAAAATAAAACACCAGCTTCGCACAGATATTACAACATGGATTTTTCTCAGATTTCCGCTTTTGTTCGGTGGTCTTTTGACGCCTTTCTCAGACGCCGTGTCTGGTCGCGTATTTTTCTTATTTTTTGCTTATCCAGTCTTCTTTTTTACCCCCCTTATTTTTTGCTGTTCACTTCTATTTTTTGCTTCAATTTCTCCGCCGGTCGAAGCTACTCCTTTTGTGTGTCCACCTTGGGGGACAATGATCGCAATTTTAGCCCGAGAATTACTCTGTCCAAAGTGCCTTCAAAATTACGTAAAAGGTAATGGCTTTTCATAAGAAGGACCTTTCCAATTTGAATAAGAAATTACAGTGGATTGATTTAGGAATCCATTTAAATCCACTATAAAAATGTACCTAAAGTTTCAAGTATTATTTGGTAATATTGACACAGCAGGAGATAAATTTAATATGAATATTTAAATATTTTTAAACTTAGCTTTATATTAATACAATTTTTTTAAACCTATTATGTAAATATATTTTGTAAATTTTACAATTGTGTCAAAAATCAAAAATTATAAAAAATAGCACATTAACAAAAACAGTAAACATATGTTTGCTTATATTTGCTTATATAAAATAATTTCCTAATAATGAGCTAATTCATGTGAGCAAAAAATGGTCTTGTCTACAAATTATATAATTCTTGTTTTACAGTAAAATCGACGATAAACGATGATCTGCTTTATGGTGTTCCATAAATGTTTCAAAGATAACGTATATAATCTAAGTATTTCAAGTAAGGTAATATTACCTAATATGAACAAATTGATGCACATCCTCATTCCAATAATTGTTTTTTCAATCGATTTCCCTGGAATCTAAAGAAGCCAATCGCACTAGGATGCCAGAATTCCGTAAATCTGCGCCGAGCCATGCAAATTTCCATTATTTGACATTGTGCCAGGCACGCCGCAGGAATGATATGAAATGAAATACCTGATCCGGGTAGGCAAACATTTTCTAAATTCTCGACGTATTGCCTACCCCCGTCAATAACTAAGGCAATAATTTACTCCGAAGCCGGTCTGAATATCTGATAGTGACACGTCCATCTATAGAAATTTTATTTTATTGTATTTTACCAGCTACAATCCGGCCCTGTGTGACTTAACTGAGGCAAAGTTTAATTTTAAACCAGACGCCAGCCCGTCGAAACGATTTAAGCGTAAACAGCGTCAATAAATTAACAGTTCAAATTAGAGTCGTCCCTTAAACCATTAAATAAATTATAACACTGTACAACAAAATTTTTCCACAAACATCAAATAAATTTAATTGCAATAATAATAATAAATTTACGACATTATTTGTCTGATCTGCCAAATCTTTCTATTGTTCATCAGACATCCCAAATGCTTTTAGATTATAAGCACAGCACTTTATGTATGTATGTACATGTAGTAATGTACTTTGATAGAGTCAATCATCCGCTTACCGAAATTCGAATCTAGGCAAGGAATGACGATATTGATCCCAAAAAGACAAAATTCCTTTGATGTCTGACATTCGATGGGAAGACAAACAATCACGACCGTTCTCGGTTGACCGCTTTCCACTTTCTTGACGTCCCCCAGCCAAAGTCAGGAAATGTTTCGACGTTTCAGCTGGGGCGAATTTGCAATTAAATAGCTCTGGAACATCCTGCCGTTCATGAATTTAAACATGGATGTCAATGAATAATTGTTTATCTTTATTTTCATTGTTTCAGGAGATAATCAACAGTCGCATGGAGCGACTAGGGGTAGAAATTAGCGGCGATCAACATCCTACAGCAGCCGCGAGACTACCGCACGAAGATTTAGAAGAAGAATACAATAGATATAGAGAGCAATATAGGTAAATATTATATTTAATATTATTATATATTTACTAGATGACGCAAAGACTAAAAATAAATTGTTTTCATATAGTGTAAAAAACATCGCTAAGATATTCATGGTTTTAAATTAGTATTATTAGATACAATTTTCTGCGATTAAATACAACTTAAATGTAGTAAGAATGATGAATATTTTAGACGAAGTTTTAGAACAATTAGAAATATATTAATAATTTAAAAAAATACTTGACCACTCTCTACATCATATAAGATGAATTTAAATCTAGATGAAGAGTTCTTTAAAAAAAGTAGAATGTGACGCACTATGCAGATTCTAAGCGACAGTGAAAATAATAATTTCCTTGTTTCAACTTAAGTTTCTACTTCTAGAAGTAAAAAATAAGGATTTTGTGTAAATAAACTGTGTATGGCTCACTTTCAAGACTTTTAATCTCTCCTTTTATTTGTTCGAAATGATCATTATAATGACTCTCACAAAGTTACAGGCCCGATTTTTTTTTATAGAAGCGCTGTACAATTATTTTTAAAAAATAATTTGTATGTTAAAAAATTATTTCTAAAAAACAAATCAATAAATATTCTATTTAGCATAATGTAACAACGGAATAGCGTAGTCCTTAACGTCTCAGATTAGTAACTCGGTTCGCGGGTTCGAGCCCGGTAGCAGTACTCGAATTTTTATTTATAAAAATGCGCTATTATTAAAAAAAAACGGCTTCAGCTGCAGAGACATACATTGATTATTAATTGTATGGTACACAATAATTTATAATTAATAATATAGATGTCACCGATTCCATTATGTGGTTCATTATGTTTGATTGACCTTCTCAGTTGGTACAGATTTGCCCGTTGTAACGCATTGTGCTTACGCCTGTGAGGTTACAACGGTAAAATACTCTATTAAAAATTTTAATTTTCTCTCAATATTAAGAATTATTGATTTGCAATTTAATTTTTTGATTTGAGATTTGCAATGAAAAATATTTTTTAAAAAGAAATAATACTTGAACATAATTAATAACAAATTTACTGAAAATTGCTTGGAATTGCTGGAACCTATTTGAAAAAACTTTTTGAGTGCAAAAGGTTAATTATACATATTATATAAGGGGTTGTTTATTATTTTCTTACGGTTCTGTTGCTTTAATTGTAAAAATAAAATAACAATAAAGTCTTCATTTAGTATTTATTTTCATTATTAATGTACATCAATTTTATTCACATTTTAGCTAAAAACATATATAATTGTTGAATGGTTTCTCACACTTTAAAAACCTAACTTTTAAGTATAGCATACTTACAATGTTTACAAATGAGTTTCGCTTTTTTGCGAAAACTCATTTGTATTTTCCTTTCTTGAACAAATGATCGGAAACGATTTGCTATATGTCTTTGCTTTGAAAATTATGTTTGCTACTACTCTTGTTGAAATAATTTCAAAAACTTGTGATTACATATATTTCTATCAATCTAAAATCTACAGCTTATTAAGATAAGTCCCTTCAGCTCCAGCATCTTTCAAAGATATTTTAGAATGAACCGTTGCAGTATGACACAAAGTATACTGAACAATCTTTTTAGTAATTAGTTTTTTATTAAATATCTTATTTCATCTCGACGTTTTTTTCTTGTATTTTTTATAGAAGTAGAACCAGCGGCGAAGGTGGCAGTATGTGGCAGATGGAAACAGGAGACCGAGGCGACTGCGACTGCCTCGGTCCACCGCCAGAATTCCTTCTACCACCTCCACCGAGACCTCCAATGCTACAGCCAGAACTTTACTGCTCCGACGATCCTTTACCAGACATCGAAGCCTGCGACGCGGAGCCCGTAAGTCCTTATCATTAGATCGATCGAAGGGTCTCTTAGTCCGTAATTAGTTGTGTTTGTATCCCTGATGCTACTTACTATCCGCACCGTTGAACTAATCCCTCCCGACAGTTTTCATACAAAAGCTAATTTCATTAAAATGAATTATTAAGATAGAAGGAAACGACATAACAACTTGCGCGCAGATTACGGGGTGAACATAATGAGCTAGAGGAGAGCGGGACATTAAGTCGTTAAATATGTACATCTTGAAATACCGCAATATTTGTACGTGCTAATTAACTATTTGGCTGTTAAAAGCAGCTATAGTTTTAAGCATTGTATCTCTTATAGT
This sequence comes from Plectrocnemia conspersa, assembly GCF_051122295.1. NCBI lineage: Eukaryota > Metazoa > Arthropoda > Insecta > Trichoptera > Polycentropodidae > Plectrocnemia > Plectrocnemia conspersa. Next base: position 13,492,742 of record NW_028277172.1, read on the forward strand.
TTGTTAATGGTCTTTTCACTATTTATACTCAAGCAAATAAATTAATATTTCTACCCTTATTAAAAATTCTACATTTTTATAAATCCTCATCTAACGAATTATCTAAAATGTTGTATACACGAAAAAAATAACCCACTCTTGCACGTGCATAGTGGGATATAGACAAATACTTTCAACTAGTAGCTTTGAAATGAAGGAATTCTTGTGCCAATCAATTTGCAAAATATTTTATTTAATTGCCCAGTTATCAATTTAAGAACATATGTATTTCTTCGCAGAACTCGTACGTTTACCATTTGCAGCTCCAACCCTATTTGGGTAACGCCAATTTAGTGCGTCAATAAAAGTTTACACGTGTAATAATTAATGCACATTAAATACTTTATATATATTAATTTATAATGCTTAAAGAATATTTTTTATTGTTTTAATAAGTATGTACTACTATTGTCACTTTCAATTAAATGTCGTACATATTCACATCTCACTAATAAATTATAACTTGACTCATAACTAACTTATTGAACAAAGTTTCTAAAAGCGTTATCGCATAGTCACCGTTGTACTTGTCTAGGGTAAAGCTAGAGAGGTACCAGAATCCCCGGGGCAATTGCTCCGGAAGATCGTATTAATTATTGCTCCGGCCAATGGAGTCCCCTCGGTTATTAGCGCGACCCATCAATCAATTCGCGACAAACTCTGCAATTAAAAGCAAAATCCAAAATTAAAACTCCCTCTTCTCGAGACGAACAAACCCTAGGTGAAATTTCACTCCGAGAGATCCACAGCTCAGAATTACCATTTCAAAGTTGGCGCTACTGCGGAATTGAATTCATTTGGGGCAAAAGTTTGGGCGAAAAGATTTTTTTGTGCTTTTCAAGGGTCCGGAACGGATAAACTTTATTTTCCGCCATTTTCGCGTTTACGGACAATTATCGGACCGTCTGCCTAGTTATTGAAATCCTGGCTGAAAATGTACACATTTCAATGACAGAGGGAAGAGTCATCCCCAGATTCTGGTAATGGGCTGAATTAAATTATTTGTTTGCTCACTAAACAATTCTATATATTTATATACGAACACACAACGTACATAGGTAAACTTTTAAATGAAATACTACCTGACGAAAACTTTTGACGGATTGTTATAAAATTTTAACTTTTGTGAATTGCTGATGTTCCTATGTGTATACATAGATACTTTTCGAATTGATACTTGATACTGATTGGCAAATATTCAGAGCGCAAATGTTTTAAAATAAAGTTTTACCGGAATGAAACCTTATATTTAAATAGCATTACTAAATAATACATCCAACTAATTAACTGAAAAGTACATGAATTAAATAATTTATTTTTAATTTCAAACGATTCTTTAATTTATTATATCAGTAAAAGTATTCAAGAAGTGGTAGATAATTTAAATATTGAATTGATTACTATACAAATAAAAATAATAAATTGTTGAATATAATTTTAATTAAAAATACAATTCAAGTACTATCACAACATACAAAAAAAAATAATAAAATTAAATTATACGATCTGGACCAGCTCCTCGTATCTGACAATAAATAGATCCACGTGCAATGCGATCATATTAAGGAGCTGGATGTCGACAGTCATGGGTGAATTGGTTAGTGCGGACGTCAGTGACATAATTGACGGATCGTCAAAGTGAAATACGTTCCTCATAACAAAGCCGATCATCTTGCAAGATTTATTACAGACGTCGTTTATGATTAAAGATAACCTACACTTGCTCTCAAAAGTGATTTTCAGACCTGTAGTGAAAGTTTTTGTAGCCAAAATGATCCCACCAATATCATAAGAATAATCTGATGACACTTTCCGACACTAAATGGCTGACGATTAACGGAAGCACGTATCCATACATAATCTAAATCAATCTGTAGAGAGGAGTCCGAAACAATTTTTAATCTTCTGCATTAAAAATAAAACTTGAATTTGTAACTGTATTCATATCATTGATAAATAACGCAAAGAGCATATGGCCCAAATTGCTCCCTTAAGAAACCTCTGAAGGGATGAAATATTCTTTCGACAATCGGTCGCCATATGTTACAATATACAATATGAGGTCCGATATTTATTTCATTAATAACCCATGACAAACATTGTCGAAGGCTTTCTCAAAATTCGTATATACGACGTCTATTTGAATTCCCGCATCAAGAGATTTTGACACCGTTTTGGTAAAAGATACTGTTAGTCCAACAAAACTTTCCGAAAGTAACTGAAAACGTATCTATGGATAATTATTTCGAACAACTAAGCAGGATCTGACAACACTGCGACTGTTCTATAGTTCTTTGGGCACAATATGCTACTTTCTTATAAATTGGGGTGACTTTTTTGCATTTCTAATTACCTGAAAATAATGACGTCTCGAGAATCAGATCAAAAATACGGTTTAGAAAATTTAAAAAAATTAAATTTTAAACGTTACTTCGGTTTTATATATATTATATGATTCAATATTTTATTGCATTATTTTAACTATGGTTCTAATTATTTTCAAGAAAATAATAAAACTGTATTTGAGCGATTATAATGGTTGAAAATCAAAAAAATAATATTTTACAGTAATATTCTTATTTATTAGTTAGAGATAGAGGCTATATATTTTTATGTATTATATTTGAAATAAATAAAATAATGTAAATTAGTATTATGATAATAAAAATATTTAAAACATAGACATATATTGCGGTCACATTTAAAAATGCTATGAATAATTTACGTCACCGTCAATGTCAGAATATTTTTGATGAAAACTCGTCGGTTAATAGTAGAAGTTTTAAGCGAGTTTTCACACTTGAGGGGTTCAAAGTGCGCTTTCCTTCGTGGAAATTGTTTATCATCTCGACGAAAAATAAGGAATGCCTCGCGGGTGTGTTTGGCTGTACATACGTGCTATATTTATTTTTTATTTAAAAACTCCTTTCAATTTGCATTCCAATTTGCCGGGTGTGAAGACGAGAAATAAGAAACGAGTAAAATGGGCTGTGGTGCTTCGTCGAGTCGCGAATGCATTAGGGGTGAGGATTTTCCTTCTTCACAGGCTAAAGACCCTCCGATTTTGCTATAAAATAATCACCATATGTCGTTCTGAGTCTTCAGTAGAAAAATGTTTTACATGCTGATAAAATATATTTGTATTACATGTAAAATTAGTAAAAAACTTGATTCAAATTAATGTTATTAATTAGTAGCATCTGAAAATTTATACAAATAGCATAGTTGTTTGCAACTACTGCGACAAATAAATCTTTAAAATTAAATAATAATACATGTTTATAGTAGGCAATGAGATTTTCACTTGTGTTATTTCGCTATTAAGATCACATTTCAAACAATTTGCAAAAAAAAGTATTTAAGTTCTAATTTCAAAGGACTTGCGGAATTTAGCTCATATGATAATGTTCTTATCTTGTGGTATTCATATATTCAAATATATCTTCAAACATCTACAATACAATAGTTCTTACTCTGCAAAAGCGATTCCACAATGTCTTTAGTTTTCAATGGATTCTTCACTTAATTTATTTCCTTCATATTTTTTTATTTTATTATCATTTTCATAAATATTTAAAAAATAACATTAAAATTATAATTCTACTCCTATTAATTATTGATCTAAAATTTTATTTTGACACTCAATATTTCAAGCGTATTTTATCTAAATAAATTAAAATTTTCAATTAATAATCTGTGATTGATTCTAAATTTAATTGATAATGTACTAAAATAAAATTTTATAAACGTGTAGAAATATGACTGGCAGGATTTTAGATATACCTGTACCTCAACTAGGTGTCATTTAGTCACTTTTCCATCCCATTAACTGGCCAAAAATTAGCCTCCGTCTTCCGCCCCCTCTTCTCCTACGTTAACAAAACTCCACTCGATTCCCCAGCATCCCTTTGTGGGCATTCACGCGTTATAAAGCCTTATTACCGCGTTTTCCACAGGAATAATCTGACAGTATGTTTTATAACACCTGCACCTGTATGTCCGTTAGAATTAACCGTTCGTTAGTTAGTTAGCACGATTGCCGCTGTTTGTCATTAATTAAAATCATGCGCACTACAAATAATAACGCCAATTATCGGATTCGAGGAGCTAAAATTTTGACATTGTCCGTTCCTAACGAGCTTTAAATTGGGTTCATCGAATTGAGTTTGGATAATGAGAGCTTCAAATCAGACGAGAGTGCCAAAATTTCAGAGGGGTTGATATTTTGATTGAATATCTCAATATTTGTATTGAAATATATTTTTATTTAATAATACTGGCTTTCGTGCCTGGATTTCTCCACGTTTTTACCTGGTTATATCGTATCCTTGTACACTTGACTTAGCAACTTGACAAATAAATCACTATGACTTGCGAATTAAATTCATTTAATCTACTAATTAGGATCGTTGTTACATTCACATAAGTTCATGACAACTACTTGCGGTATTTAAGAACTGAATCGAATAACGGTTAATGCTGATATCATCTCTCGAATCGATCATTGATAATCGTTGAATTTGTGATTGAAACGTATTCGCTTTAATTTGTGACAGCAAAAACATTCATAAAAGTATAAGTAAAACTTATTTAATTTTATAACAAACAGTGTTGATTAGTATAACACTTTTGCAGTTTGCAATTCCAACAAAGCTCAGTTCGTAATCTGAACTTAAATTCCATCACCCGCTCTCATATCCACATAGCACAAAGGCAAAAATCCACTAAGAGTCCATTGTCTGTGTGTGTCGCTAATCCGAGATATATTCCGTAAAGCTTGCGGGTTTGTTAGTTGGCCCACTTATTATCATAGGGTCTGAGGCAACTTGGCGAAACTTGCGCCGGGATTTGAACAACCTGCATTTTCAATTGCGCCTAAGCGACGATGGGAACAAATGCACTCTCGTGCCCAAGTTTCAGCCAAAACAAATTTGCATACCTGTGTACGCGAACGGAACGTGCACTGGAATACCTATCTGAATGTGAGGTATAAAGCTGGTATAAGTAGAAAATTCTCTATACAAATTTCTTTCAACAACAATGATACCAGATAAAAAAACAATACAATAAAGATATCATACAAGAAAAAGTAAAACTTTCAAATGCATGTCTTAAAATCATAAGATTCTTTAAAATTACTATTAATATTTCAAGTTAATTTTGCATAAAACACTTTTTCTTAATTAATTTTAGAAAAGCTTTATTTTATAACCAACTGTATGGAAATAGCGTGAATGGTGAAGTAAGAGAAAATCTGGAGCTACATACAGAAAAAAATATTTTTTTAACTTTTTATATATTTTACATATTTTTATAATAATGGAGCAATATTACTCCAAATCTGTTGACTTATCGGATGTTTTATTATTCATGATTTTAATTTTATGACAATGTGAGACTGCTATACTGCTGTAAGAGTCTTTATAAAACTACTGATGAATTACAATGATTTGAAACGTTGCTGTTTTAGCCTTTCAGACTGTTTTTGTAGTATATTTTTTATATTTGTTTACTTTTCTTTTGGAATTCAGATACTTTGAAAATAAATAAGTGTTCTTTGTTTAAGTAAGTCTAAATCTACTGGGAGTATTCAAAAAGTTGTTTTGAAGCTTTTCTCCTGATCTCTTTTAGTTATTGTACAGAATCTATTTTTCATTGAAGGTGTTGATTCTCTTTAAGAATAGTTGTCCGTTGTTTCTTAGAATTAATAACCGATGATAAATTTCTCAAGAATATCATTATACTATCACTGCGAACTTGATTTTAGAGCAGGTTTTGAATTTTTTTATTATCTACCCATAGTCCTTATTTCTTCTAGTTATCGTAAAAAATCTATTTCTCATCTGTTTACCTATTAGTTCTGAAAACTAATGACAAATGCCTTTTGGTCAGTTTGTGTAGTAACCATTTGTTCATTATTTTTTCACATATTTTGTGGCATTCGTGTAACAGTTGCAGGAAAAACCTTTAAGTCTCGTTTGTAAGTTAGCTTTAAAAATGATCCTCAACCTTTCTTCATAAACAACAAAAGGAGACCATTTTCAAAGTTCAAATCACTAGAACAAATTTTAAAGAGCAAGATCACAAATGGCAATAAATATATACATGGTTTATAAAATGATATTAACCCAGATATATTGCTTTTATATACCGAAAATCCAATATATAACATAAGCACGTTTTTAGTTTATAGTTTCAATATTTTAAAATCACGTTTTAAACCTAAAGCTTCTATTATAAAATATATATTTTGACAAAGCCGCTGATAAACCCGTTAATGGCTTTCTGAATTATTTATTCTAGGCTTAAAGACACTCCCCTATGCAAATCATCCAAGCCAAAGCTTCGAAGGGATGAAATAACTTACATACATACACATACGCGTATACCTTTAACAAAGCTCGTCGAGAAGAATGAGCGTTCGACGACGGTGTTATTATTTCGTGTGTAATTGCGCGGAAAAGTCGATAATTTGTTCAGTATTTTATATGGATTTATATATATTGTGTGGGCAGATTTTCAACCCTTTCGTAAAATGGGTATTGAAATCGCGCGAACAAAAGGGCTCCATATTCTATTATTGTAAAATTCAATATTTTGCCGTCGATAATTTGACGCTAGCCGTCTTTGCGATTATGTTGCGAGGATTCGGCCTAATAACGTAAAGTATAATGTAGAAAAGGAAAAAATGTATGAATTTTAATATTCCAAGGAACTCTTGGAAATGAAGAGAAACCCTTTCAATGAAAACGTTGGAAGATTTAAGACCGTTGGAACGATTCAAATATTAGCTCTAAAAGGGTATATATATACGCCGACTGTGTGCAGAAGCAGAATGTATTTATACTATTGTACTATTCTTAGACAGTCGTATACCTGCATAAGGAAAATCTTGGCTAATTTAAAATTATGAAAGGAATATGAAAATATTTCTGAACAAGTTCTATATATAATACGCAAATGCTAAACGAATATACCAAATGTCTGCTGAGTAACAACCGAATATCTATGCTTGTGAGTATGAATATTATTGGAATCTCGGGATTCATCGCGATTTTCACTTAGTTTATTTCAATATTTCGCCTGTGATACTCTAGACATGGTCACGAATTTTCTGTAACAGTTACAGTTTCATCTGGAGTTTTGATTGCAAAAAATCGGATACATTTTGATTAAGCTTAATAATATATGTTATCGATTAATACAACAAAATTTAAAGATTATTTTTATTAATTTCAAATGCACTTAATGATCAAAATCAAGAAGTATAAAGACTTATCTTACTAACTGAAATTGCAGATTATGTTGATTAGGATAACATTATTACAATATTATGTGAATACATTAAAGCAAACTTTTACAACTAAATGTAATATCGAAACACAAAGTTTGTGGTAAGTTGATGGCGGCGGCATCTTACCAACATCTCCATTGCTAATTTGCCTGCAGTTTCCCGTTGAAATCCGGTGTCGTTGGGTATATTTGCACATAAAAGCCGCATCTGGGTACACTTGCATACACTCAGCTAGGTCTTAGGGGCGAAAGCTTCGCAAACGGTCCTATTTGAGCCTATAAAACCCTTTTACCACAACCCCCTAGCGAAAGAACCTCGTTGCTCTGCAGGAAATCAACTTTGTTCAATTTACCATGTCTTCTGAAAATCGCCTGGATAAAGCTCTTTTAATATGTGAGCTTTTTCAGCACCAAGAATAGGCTGTTAAAGAACTGCGTTACTGAAGTACGCTTAAATTATAATTGATTTACGTATACACAATATATCTACTGGCAAAATATATATACATTTTAGTTTAAATTTAATTTTACTAAACATCAAATCTAAAAAAAAAAAAAATATTACAATATTTTTTTATTTATATTAATAAAATATGATCTCTTTAAAACTATGTCTTACAAATTTGTATATGATTAAATGTATATCTTAATTTGTTTAAAAAATGATATGCTTTAATTAACAGGGTTTTATGTTTAGCAACTACTGCTATATTATTAACATATTAATTAATAACATGTTCTAGAATAAATACATATTCAATTATTCATTGCTTAATTGATCACAGTCAAACAATCCAATTCTCAGTTCCGTCATAATAAAATATATCGGCAATACAAAGCTATCGTAATAAATAAACACCCAGAGCGTTAAGAAATCCAATTAACGAAATTTCTCACAGCCAATAGGTACACATTCTTCAATTAAACCAATATTGAATTCGATTAACAATACGGCTCAATTAGAGGAACACAATTATCAATTGTGTGCCTCTATCTATCCACAGAGACGGGGAGCGAATCAGCGCAAAACTGAGTTTTGATTGTGAGCCCAAAGACACGTAGACTTAATCCTTTCGGCACACAAAGAGCGGTGGCAGTTATTACACTATAACTACATACAGTTGTACAGTATACAGGTGCCCGCGCTACAATGCAAATTAATGGCCTGCACGCCGGGCACAATGCCACGGATTATTAATCGGAACGGAGATATGACCGGCGCTAATGAGATGTCTTGTCGTTCAGTTTGGTGCTGCCAAGGTTAGGTCGTCGTACTTTGTGACAAATAAAGTATTCTCGGGACAATACTGGGAACTCGAGTCGACCATTAGGGACGCTTGAATTGTGTGGAATTTTCATAATGGCGACGTGTATCTATTACGCGGATCGATAACGACCCATTTGTCACTGTTGCGTATGGTAATGGAGTTTTTATTGCCTTATATGTGCGTAATATATTGGCCAAATTAATGGTGATGTTCGTGGCTGTGTGGCAGGAGTAAGATGGAATGTGTGCGTTTTGAGAATGAATCACTTACGCCGTTTTGTGTTGTGTTGTAAATATTCATAAGGATATGAATCTCCGGCACAATTAAAGGAAAATTTACTAACACAGATAAAATCTCAGTGGGAAAGTTTTATTTGAACCGGTAGTAGTAATTAAAAACAACAGGCATTTTGTCATGATTGAACTATATAAAGTTTAAACCAGAAAAAAGAGCCTCTTATTTTTTTATTTATTTATAATAAATCTTCTGTTATGACGTGCCAGGCATTAGACTTTATAGACTTTTTCTTAAGGCTTAAGAAATATATTGAGACTATAATTTTTTTTTTTAATTTTTTGCGTCATTGCGAAAATTTAGCTCTAAATATACATTATATATAAAATATTATTGAATTAAAACTAAAATGATTTTCCCCTGGTTATTATGATATGAATTTTACTGAAAAAAACGCTATGTTAAACACATTTGGTATTAAATATTACCATAGAAGTGACGGATGACACATATACATTTTTTCGTAAACAGACTTTGCTGGGTGACGGTACAGCCGTGGCGCAGTACCATACTTGCGTGCCAGTGAACACAATGACAGATAACGTGTTAAATGTATTAAAAGTAATTTTCCATATATTTATTTTTAAATAATATATATTTTACATTTATGTGGTAATGTTTAATTCATCTTTATTTTAAATTTATTATATATTTATTTTATATAATATATCCTGATAATTCTCACAATATTAAAACCCGACTTTGTGTGGTGATTTTAGGTGTATAATCTACAGCGACCCTTCCAAACCCTTTAATTAGCTCACTCATGGGGCGATACGCCACTTTTTAAAATCCTCAAAATATACAATTTCGGCAAAATCCCAAAAACAACCCTGCTTTCGAAGTATCCGTTCGAATTACCCTCGACTGTTATGTTACCCTCTCGCCAGGGGTCCAACTCAAACAGCGCTGTTTCAAATTAAACAGAGCCGTGAGTATCAAATTTTGCCCTATTGTTTAATTAGAGACGAAAGTTTATGAAGCAAATTACGTTTGTTCTGTCCCCGTATTAGAAGATTTCGCGTAATAAGAGAGAGGAAGAGGGTGGCGGGATTCGGCGTCTTTATTTTTCCGCGGGCGCCCGCTTTCCGAGGGGCGCCTATTTTCCGAACCACCCTTTGGTTCTCGGGCGCTCGCCTCTAATGAAAATATAAATCGTTTCTGGGTATTACATTCCGCTAATTGGAATGAAATTCATAAAGTGGCGCGAGACGTTTGTAACGAAATCCGAAACGTGTACGCTAAACGAACCGTTAACGTCGTTAAACAAGCGCCCAGAGCGATGCGCTCACAAAAACGCTTGTTTATCGAAATTTTATACGTGTACAATTCTCTTTTTATACGTGTACGGTTTGTTTTGTTTCGTTGTTGTGTAAGTTTATAAAGTGTTCAAATAAAATAGGCACACAATTTATCTTTTATCGGGAAATATACATATTTGTTCGAAGCTACGATAATACTTACTTATACAATCCCTTACCAATATTAGCAAACAATTTATTATGCGACATTGAAACACGAAATTATTAGTTATTTTTCTGATTTTTTTCTATTTATAAACACACAACTACTTTTAATAATATACCTATGTATATGTTAAAACGCACAATTTTTCTCGGGAATTTTTCCGGAATTAGATATTAAACATTTCCCCAAAAAATTGTCACAAACATGTTTCTTTATATATATATATATATATAAATATTATTACTTTCAAGGAAATTTATATTGTTTATTAATATATTTATTACTTTGATGTAATGTTTTATTATCATTGAATTTTCCTGAAAAATCCGCGGTAGGTTAACCATACTGCCAATTAACCATTATATACTTTTCACAAATACAATAAGCTGGAAAGCAACAGAGTAAAGTCCTTGCGAACTGAATATAGACTTTCAAATGGGCGGCGAGTGGTGTGAGTTTAAACGGGCGTCCGAAAAGCTAAATTTAAGCATAATCTTCATACTTCATAATTCTGAAACATCTCAGTATTTCAAATTTGTATTATATAAATATATTTTAATTGTTTATTTTAAGAAGATTAATTTTATTTAATACCACTCGAAAGATATTGTTCAGATTCGCTCCAATTCCGGTATTATAAATTTTGTCGTATTATTAGAATATATTATATAAAAAAACTGAAATAGTTTAGATTTTTTTTCAAAGCGTAATATTTTTAGCCAAGTAATAATATTTTATATGAACATTGTTGGCGAAGTTGGGGTTGTTCGATAATAATTTCGTTGTGTCTATAGAGCTAACCGATGTTCGCGAGAAAAATTGTTATGTGAAAAATCTGATTCAAAGGGATACGCGAAAAGTTTCCCCCTTGTTCCACGAAGCAGCTTATAATGTTTTCTCTATAAACACGAAAACTTGCCTCTTTGTTTCTTGAAAAATCACATAGTTTCGTTGCGGAAAAATGAGGGTCGTGCACCCCACGTGGCCTAAGCCGTTTTTAAAATAAAAACACTACACAACAAGAGTTTTGTCACAAAAATATAATAATTTGATTCTAATAAAAAATTACATTGCTTTTTATATGACTCATTTTATTTTTTATTTTTAAACAATTTTAATCAATTGCTTGATACATTTTAACTGGTTGAGTAAGTGAATATATATTTATACTACATAAAATATAAATTCACTAGTTTTATTCATTCACAGCTACGATACAATTTACGAATAAAAATGATTAAAACTTCTTGCAACAATTATCCAAAAACTTAATCACTTTTTTATTTTTGTTATTAGTTTTTCTTAGCTGATTTGAGTTACTATTTATTAAAAATTCTAGCCAAAAACCTTATATTTAAATAAATACAAACTTGATGTCACGCGTAACTAAATATTAATATATTTATTGAGTCTTTGTAGCAAAAAGTAATAAATTTAATACATAAAAAAGGTTATTTTTGATATCCAAATAAAAAAATCACATTATACTTGAGTACATATTTGGAAGAATTAAGAAAGGATTTAATTTATTATAAACTATACAGTAATTGTAATTTTAAAAATACATATTTTGAGAAGAACGACACTTTTCGTTTTTTAATTGATTTTTTACTTTGTTTTGATTGTTCCTGCTGTTTAAAACACCCAATCGATCGTTTAATATTAGCTTAATTTTTAGCGTTTAAAGTAGAACTTCAAACATTTTGTTTGATTTTTGTAAATAATTGAAATCTCTCACTTAAATTATTTGTACAAACAGCATTTTTTATGTTTATTTATGTATTTGTTTTATACATTATTGATATTTTCCATGAGCTAAATTAGCTCATTAATAAATTAATATATTATTATATCTAATATGTACGACATGTATTAATCATCACGATATTTATCCGTGAAATTGGGAAGACGTAGGGAAACCTAATCTGTGATGTTTAATCAGAATTACAATTACATAATAGTAATTAATTTTAATCTACTAGACACGACAGAAATTAAAAAACACAAACATACATGAGATTCGAACCTGGGCCTTTCGGGTATTATTTATTGACTATACCAATGGTCTACCAAACTAATCTATACAATAAATAAAACCGTTCTTTGCATTATAGAAGTAGATGAGTTCCTTATAATATCAGGTGGTGTCTCTTCCATATCAAAATCATAATCCTAAGAAATATTTTAAATTCTACCAATAAAAAAATAACTTTGTCTCACAAAAATATTTTAATTTTACAATAATTTGCAAAAATATTTAATTAAAAATGACTATAAATACTTTTGGAATAGCTACTTAATTATTCGAGTATATTATAAACATAAAAACTTAATTTATTAAAATATATAATATTGTAGAGTCCCTACTGTATCCAAAATTCTAAAAATGAAATGAAAAAATTTATGTCACCACACAATTTTTGTACATTTTTTATTTGAAATTTATAATAAATTTATTTTTATATGCTTTAGATATCCATTTAATATGTAGTATTATCCATTATTATTCTTTAAATTAATATATTTATTTTATTAAGTGACGATGGTTACTTGATAACAAGATATACCTCCTTGTAAAATACATATTTATATAAGTTTTCATTTGCCTTTGAATATGTAGAGAAAGCTGTAATTGCGTCCCTTATTCTTGTCCATTGCAACCAGGACGTCAATGCCTGCATGAGCCATATAGCTTCCCAACGAGCTTGTCAAATATAATGATATGTTCGGCGATAGCTATGAGAAGCTGTAAAAATTATTGATTATTTTTTCTATAGATAATTAAGGTAGAAAGAAATGTTACTTTAATATTTAATAATGTCAGATAAAAGTAAAAAAAAATCGTTACATTTCTAAGGTTGAAATTTAAATTTTAGCTATCGCAAGCTAATGCTATTTTTAGAGCTTCCTTTTATTTTTAATTCAATCGATCGTTTCCTTTACTTGTAAGGTCTGAGGTCTACCGGCGGATATTGCGAAGGTGGCTGCGAAAACCCGCGAGCCCGCGATGGAAAATCCGCGAATTTCCTGCATTCCGAGCGTAAACAATGCGGCCGAATAACAATAAATCTCTTTTAGCCAGCCGAGCTCGCGGCCGCGGCCCTCTAATTGAAATTTATGACCTACACATAGAGAGAGAGCCCATACCACTGCAGGTTGGGCGGCCCTGCCGCGGAAAAACTTATTGACGAATTCTTCCGTTCGCGCACCGCCGGAACCTTCGCGTCAAAAGCATTGTTTCGCTCCTTTGTTGTTGTTGGCGAATTAACGTTATTTCGACTTGCACGCAAAAGTTAGAACAGTCAGAAGGAGATTCAGTTGTTGCCGAACGTCGGCTCGCGTTCTTTGTGCTATCCAAAAGTGCATTTCTTATTTTAACCTTAAGACTGAAAGCAAAGGAGGGAGATGTGCAAAGTTAAGGCAATAAAAACCCTTTGAAGTGTTATACGAATAGAATTTAATAGTAAAACTATTTTATCTTGTGTTTGACGCTATTCCCACATTTTGTGCTGAAAATATATAGTATTGTTGTGCTGCATAAATATAATATAAACTGGTAAATTATTTAAGCAACTACAGAATTTTATTTTATTTTACAACACAAATATATTTTATGATTCAGTATATTCAGATTTTTTTATTGTACCGTTGGTGTGTGAAAGCTTAGGCATATCCATTGTTAATCGTTAGGTAAGAAAATTAAAACAACGCAAAAAACATATTGCTGATTAAAAAATTAATATATTACAACAATTTTATTTTTCTACTGAAAATTTGTGTTTGATACTAGTTATTCATAGTAAATTATTAAGAGTTTAAATTTATTTTTTTAGTAATTCAAGTAATGCTAATAAAAAAATAACATTTCTAAATTTTATACCTGTAATAATTAGAATAATTCGCTTTATATTTTTAATACTACAGCTTTCCTTAATGACCCATTATTTATCATCAATTATATAATAAACAAAAGTGGTACTTGTACAGTTGTTTATACCGAAATTTCTCTCTGAGAACACGCTTTTGATGAATGTATTTATTTTTTACACCGTCCGCAATTATCATCAATCATGTTAAAGTTAAACGAACGAATTAACTCCGATTTAATGTAAACCCACCCTCGAAACACCCCCGTCCGAATCATATTTCGCTAATTTCTCCCTTCAAAAAGTGTAATTTGCGTGCTCCACGATTTATCTTCACTATTTTTTTCTCGTCTTAATTACGGCGCGTTGTTGCAAAAAAACACTTACAAATATAGAATAATATATTATATTCATCGAGAAATACGCTCATAATCTCTTACATAGCGTAATCTCTTTTTATATACACTCGAGTGTTTGCTCTTTGCAGTAAAAAATACGCGACCTCAGGTTCTAGTACGAAAATCTCGTTAGCATAATTCATTTAATTTTCCTTTTCTGCTGTATGTACGTACCAGATTTTGATTCGAAGAACTTGAGGTTCAGATTAATCTTGTCAAAGACAAAGAACTTTGAGACTCAATTGAGCTTTTTTATTGTATTTTATTTAACAAATCAAATAAAGGTGAGTCGATTCTACAATTTCTCGTTGCTTCGTCCTCGATATTATGATTCAGCTCAATATAACAAGAACCTTTGTGGTATATGGCGGCTTCACTAAAATACTGTCATGAAACCCTAAATAAAACTTAAATAAAATTTATAGTGTTTCATTCAGCAATATAACTGAAAGATATATTTTATATTTTACGGTATTAAAGCATTTAATTAATAAATAAAAACATGCTATGGATTTTATAGTATATTGCGACTAACGGAGGGTTAATAAATCGAATCTCTTTAAGTGAAACTTATTTAAATCATTCTCTATTATCATCGCACCGGGCTCAAAGCGAGCTTCGTTTATCCCACAATATACTTTGGAATATAAAAGGTCAGAATGAGATAACTCTGACGTCGCCGGACACCTTTTATTCAGCGTCCCCCTTTTCTAAGTCAGAGTTTCACCAGAGAGGTTTTTGTCGATTCACCTATAAGGTAATTTATCCTCGAGCTGTATAAAAGCACTCTGAGGCTTTGATGTTTGCAGTGTCCACCCCCGAGGGGTAGAAGAGCCTCCGATCTACCTTCGGAAATTGTCACATCGCCTCGGAGGCTGTCCCTATCAATGCCCTTCTTTCACGGTCTTCTTATCAGGGCCACTTTGAGCCAAATTGAAAGGCAATCGCAGGAAAATATCTAAAAGCGTCCAAGATTTTTTACTTCATTTTATTTTACAACGCTGCCGACGGCTATTACCAAGTCAAATCTAATAGAAGTCTCAGAATAAAACCCTCTATAGAAAATTACATTTATTTTATTATGAGCGAGTGGGCCGTGAAAAGGGGTCTTATAAGTACAGATTGTTTCGTAAAATTTATATAAATTCCTAAATCATTGAATTTATAAGATCTTTTGTGTCCATTTTAATTGAATACAATAAGCACTAAATGTCATAATTACACGCCTTTTTGCTAAAAGTAAAAATCATTATTTTACCTACTATATTTATTTTTCTTCGGAATAATTTTTAATTTAATTTGCTTAATATTTTCCAATTAATAAATATACATAAAATATAAAAAATAATATATTAAACCTAATAAGTTATATTATAAATGCTTTATATCCAAATAAACAAATGTTGACTATCGCGAACTTAACGGACATAATAATACGAAATGAAATATGACGGTATTCAATTACGCTAAGCATAAAACCTAATTTATTTTTATAATAAAGTTGTACTAGTTTAGTGATGCATTCAAATAACTACAATATAAAAATTACAACTAGCAACTTTTAACTGCTTTTATCACCTTTCACTTTGATTTCAAGTTTAAAAATATGATTATATTATACAATTACGTCTTTTAGTTTATTCAAAAGGTCCTGTAACTCGTTTCGTTACGCAAAATACGTAAGTCACGTATCGAACCTTCAAATAAATCGAATAATACAGACTTAAGACGTAAAGAATAAATTTGATTTAAAGGTTTTCCCAAGCGCTATTAGGCTAAACCGCAACGTGATTCTCAGTTGAAAAGCTAATTGGTATTCCGAGCCGATTTCGAATTTAAAAGCCTACTAATTGCGAGGCCGGATATAAATCTTCTTCCTGTATCATACTATGAACTGGAAATATATAGATAACCTTAATAGAAACACCTAATCAAATAAATCATGTCTTATATAGTTAATCATTATTCATTAGTAACGAATCGACAATGGCGTTAAATTTATATTCGTAAGGTTAATCATTTGACTCATCTTTGTAATAAAAATATCAGAAAGGAACTGTAAATGTTATCATTAACTTACGACTAACAATATGTCTGAGAATGAGGCTTTATGCGACATTTCTGCGTTGTGCACGCGCGCAATTTTTTTGATGAAAAAATTATATGTTAGTATTAAATATTTTTGGACCATCGCATACCGCCCAATTTAGGATAAAATTGCTTTTGACCAACCGACAACCCTTTGTCGAAGGAGCCTTGTATTTTCATCATTCATTCACATATAATATTTATGTATAGAGTTTGTAAATGTCAAAGCCGAAAAAATTTCAATATCAAAAAATTCGCTGTAAATTCTATTAGGTAAAGCTGTTAGGCAATATTATTTTGCTTTGAATATTTTGGAGAATTCTCGAAAATTTTAATAAATAAAAATATATGTAATATATAATATATGATTCTCATCACTTGAGCAATTTGTTGTATTGAGCGCAAATAATCGAAGAATCAGATCTAAAAGTTACAAATGAATTTCGAGTTTCCGTATTTATACCTGAATCGTAAATAAAATTGGGATTAACAGCTATTGCAACTTTACATTTTTTATATTTCAAACAAGATAAAGATATAAAACCGCGTATTTATTAAAAAAATGTAATTCAAATTCGCTGACAGCCAAATTTTACGGCGTAACTTTGTGGAAAGCCTCCATACATTTTTGCGATCTGCCAATTCTCACGCGGAGTGGTTGCATATTATCTGTACATAGTTCTTAGATTACCAAATCAAAGATAAGGCCAATTAGAGTACTTCAGAAAATCGTAAACAATTTTTTGCTATTTAAATACTTACGACCTCTATTAAAAGTTTTCAATAAAGCATACATATTTTCAAAAATCTGGCACGGACCCACCCTATTGTATAAAAAAATTAGCTGTTTTATAACATTAAAAAATATTTGTACAAATTTAATTTTCAACAAAAAAACATGGATTTCTTTAGCAATTTTTTTAAATTTAAAACTTGTTTTATTTCAAAGCTTAAAAAATTATTTAATGGTGTGATTTGTAATTAATCATATATATATAATCAAAAATTATTACTATTCTAATAAAAATGTTGAAATCATTTAAAAAAAATGTTGAAAATACACAACTAATCATATCTTTTTGGCAAACTTTTTGCTATACAATTATAAATGTTTGTTTATTATCATTAATTATATTTTTTACACCAAATTACGTGACTGTGCCTTATTTTTATTTTAATAAATTTGTTCCACTCTGCTTCACGCTGTGTTAATTATTAATTTAATTGCTTTTTTCGCAATTGAAACGAAGTCGAATATCGCGATTAAATTTTCTGCCAAGTCCACACTTGTTCTTTGTTTCGCGGCACTCAGCCACACTGCAAAAAATCAGCGTTTATTCCTATACAACAAAATATATATCAAGTGCCTTAAAAATCAGAGGGGCGCCTTTATAATAAAATCATTTCACTGCAAATTACAAAGGGTAGATACGTCACGTATTCAGATACAAAAAAAAATGTCGATTCAGAGCATTTCATTTCATACATAAACGAGTATATATCGGTAATATTATTTGATCTAAAACTCCATTTTCGTCGTATGGACGCTAAAGACCTGTTTGCCCATCGAAATCGTTTCAGGCAGCATTTCTGATTGGTATTAAACTTACGGACCGCCAAATACGCATCAGTGAGCTTTCAGTATTAATTACACCACTAGCTTTTCAAGCACGAGTGTTTGATATACATATATACTACATATCTAGTAACATTGCTTAAACTCTACTTCAAATCACTTTGGCATGTGATATTAAATATCATTAACAAACGTGTTCTTATGATGCTTAGCTGTGTATGATAGTTATAATAGTGAATTAGGATACATGTGTGTTTCTAATTATTGCTTTAAAAAATGTAAGAAAAATAAAAATTGTTTGCTACCGGACTAAACATCGCTCTTAACACAGGGTTAATTATAAAGCTCGTTAAGATCTATAGAGTATTTAATAATATACTTTTCTATACAGAAATAGATCAAAGAATCACATATATATATATATATATATATATATATATATATATATATATATATATATATATATATATATATATATATATATATATATATATATATATATATATATATATATATATATATATATATATATATATATATATATATATATATATATATATATATATATATATATATATATATATATATATATATATATATATATATATATATATATATATATATATATATATATATATATATATATATATATATATATATATATATATATATATATATATATATATATATATATATATATATATATATATATATATGAAAAACGTAAACTTGCTTTTCTTCCCGGAAATGTATAAAAATGCGATAAAAATTATTCACAAAAATTAAATCAAAAGGTACTAATTTTATAGAAAATTGATAAAAAAATATTCAATATAAACAAGTAAATAATTTTTAAAGACACTAGTTTTTGATTGTCACATTTACTGCAAAAAATCAATACTAATTTACAAAAAAATAATTGATTTTATAATATGTATTAAATATATTTAACAATTTTATTATATCTAAACAAACACAGAAAAAAGATTTTCATTACAAAATAAGTATAAACATTGATTTTAATGGTCCTTATGCTTTTATGTAGAAAATCATTAAATATATAAACTTATCCAATTGTATCAATTGCTTTAAAAACATGGCCATAAATGAATGTAATCGATCATTATGGTGACTAATAGACTATTTACTTCCACTAAAGTCTTATGTGTATAATTTTTAAACGTCGTTTTTCCACTTTAATTTTTAATAACTTAAATTAAATTAAGACTGTCGTGAAAAAATTACCAAAACAGTGTATTATTACAATACACACAAAAAATACAAGAACAGTATATAGTTAGAAAAAAAAATTTAATATAACAAACCGGACCAACTCCTCGTAGCTTGTTATTAAAAAAATCAATGTGTAATGCTAGCATATTAAGGACCTGGTTGTCGACAGCCATAGGTGAGTCCTGGCTCTAACGGACATCAGAAGAAATGATTCTCAAAGACGTTCTGAAAACAGGAATTCCTCGAAAATTGTTTGATTATCGACAGCACCATGCAATGAGCCTGAACCACACGCTGGAGGCCCGTCACACTAATGATGACACACTCCTTTCGAGGAGCAGAGACTCTCGGGGGTAGGCAGCAGAAGTAGTGTTGGCATCCCTCTCGAAGTTGCCTAAGTCCTTAGAGACGCACGGGCATTCCTGAGGGCTGTAACTATAACGATAACGATAATGCAAGCTAACGAGAGCCCGGCAGTGGTTTTAAAAAGAATGCAAAGTAGTCTCAGCATCAATAGTTCAAAAAATACTTGGCGACGTCCAAACATCAAAACCTTTCAAAAAGAAAGGCGCTGGCATACGAAAACGAATAATAAGCAAAATAATTTAAAAAAAATAAAAAATCTTTGATGAATTTGATATGACTTACATTGTGAACCCATGACTTACATTGTCAAAGACCTTTTTAAAATCCGTATATGCGACGTCTACTTGACAGATGTTTAATTACAGTGGAACGATTTTTTTAATTGCTACCTTAAAGACCTAGATTCAAATCCCATATGGACCCAATATTTTCCTATCGTATATGGGAGATCGGAATTAGTGATAATTATATATTTTTACTTCTAAATTCTGATCGATCATCACAAAGTTTAATTAAAATAAAATCAATATATTTTGTGCATAATGACATATTATTTGCAAGCTGCAATAATATTCATAATTTAAAAAAAAAATAGAAGTCACTGATTTACAGACTTTGATATTACTCAAATGTCGCACTACTTAGTAGTACTGTAACCTAATAAATAAATTATACTGATCGCATCTTAAAGTCGCACTCATTTAAGTCTTTCATACGTTCTTTGATGCGTCTTCTCTACGAATACATATAGACTACACTGGAGCTCAAACTAGCCATTTTCTCACAACATGTATTTTGTACTAAGCGTGAGAAAAACTTTTTCTTCTTATTTGCACATCCATCGTAGCGCAAAAACTCGTCCTTTTCGTCGGACCTTTCCCCGAATGCCAGCTTTTTTCACTATCTGCCTGTATTTGATTTAGCTCCTTTGCGGTGCTTGTTTACCTGCGTCGACTGGTGTTTATCTGTTTGTACACGATATAAATATACGCAATTTTATCATATATTACAGCTTCGCAATTACTTATATGTGTTATTTCCGCTTTATTATTGTTTTGGCGCTAGGTAATCATCATTTCGAGGTTATCTCGAATAATTCGGCTCGCCTCTACCATTATGATGAGAAGTTCTTCAATTTCCTTTAAATTATTCACCAAGTTCATGAGAAATACATTACTAGGTGTCTATGGGAAAGCGATGTGTATATTTAGCACATGGCTTAACTTAAAAGTCAAATAATAAATACCTCTAAGCGGTATAAAAAAAACACACACATAGGCGAGAAGTGCAGGTGTTACGTTCCCAGCGGATTGTGTTAAGAGTTCGCTAATGAAAAAAGGCAACTAGGGTGAAAAACCGTGCGTTTAGAATTAAGAAAAATATATAATATACTATGAGAAATGAACGGATGGTACCTACATATATAAAGTAAGAATAATTTAACCAAAAAAATATTTATAATTATTATCCGAATATCATAGATTATTTAATAATAGATATAAATCTATATAAATATTATATTTTTGCATTATATTATATATATCAAGCTCAAAATTTAATTGGTTATGACATAATAATATTTTTTGTGTATATAAGAATAAACTGTGTTATAATATTAAATGTGTCATAGACATTTACGAAAAAAAGGCTAGCTACTAATTTACTACGAATTTGGGTTTCTTATGAATATTAAAATTAAAAATAATTTATTATTATGCAGCGATAATTTGTTAATAATAGATTACCATTTAGCACTTAAAAGTCTTCTACAATCCGCAATAAAATGTATTTTAAGAAATACTAATTATATTAAAGCTTTTAATATTATTTGCAAAACCTAATATTTTATTTCTTTAATTATAAGTTGTAGAATATATATTTAACTTAAATTTTCAGAAAGTGGTAATACAAATTATTTGTACCTTTAAATCGTCCCTTTTATTTGTAACATTGTCAGCTCTCAAAGCATTTAAGCTTGTTGACGAATTTCTTGTTTCTATTGTCATATGTTTTATTCACAAAATCTTATATTGACAGCAAATTCACACCTGAGTCTTACTAAATTATTTTTTCTCCATACACGTGAAAGTTTAATTCCAATATTATACAGGTGCCCAGACACTACGTCTAGCTACTCCCTACCTACTCGGTGGCAAAGTTCGCACCGCTTAACTTTCGTTGTGCACGTGTGTGTTCGAAAGTAATTTCCACGGTCGCATATCTGCCGTGCGCTGTGGCGCGATAAATGCAATTGCGCCGGGAATCGAACTAGAAATCTTGATAAATGACGGTGTTGGACCACGGTGTGGTGTCGAGATACAATTGCGGCGCTCCCCGCCTGTTGGAGCCCGCCGGCGTCGGCACTCTTTGTACCAATTGAATCATCGCGCTACGATAAATCGCCCCCGGGGCTGCGCTAAAAAAACACACGAATACCTTTCGGTTTGGAGATCTCTTATCGGTCGCCACTCTGGAGACCTACTCTTCCTGTTCTTCAACATTGTGGCTCAGAATCAGTGTGATACCATAGCGAGGGAATTTCGTTAATAAATTGATGCGTACTAATTAAATATAGAAAAAGCAAGTACTGATTGAAAACAGCATGAAATTGAATACAGTTTACAAATAATTTTACATAATAAAAAATCCATCTGCAACTCGAATTTGTTTTGCTTGAATAAACTTCAAAGATAATATAGATAGAATATGTAGTATTCTAATAAAAATGTTTCTCTAATTTTTAAACTAATTTTATATATATAAAAAAATAGTTTATATCATTTCCTTTGCGATAAAAATAACTATTTTAAAATGAAAAACTATTTTCCAGGACATAATGTCCCACTGAGTTATTTTAATCCACTATTAAATGTGTTCGTCTATTATACGATCCCTTTACCTCTTTAAAATACTTACTTCACGGTTCTGCATATGTGACAGTTCTCTGAATATTTAACTCTGTCATTCAATATCTGTGAAAGTCCAGCGACCCGTGTCAGAAAGTCTTCTAAAGCGAGTTTTTGTTGTCTAGTCACAGAGCCAGTTGTGACCGCAGATCCAGCATCAGAAAAAGATCCTTGCCAAGGAATGTGAAATACGATACTATGAAACGCGGTTAACCTTCTTTTGAAAACCTGCTAGGAACGTTTGGGAAACGTGGTGGGTGATTGCTTGCTTCGTACTTCATTACACATTCATACCAAGATCGACCCCTGTTACGTA
The DNA here is from genome assembly GCF_051122295.1 of Plectrocnemia conspersa. Lineage (NCBI taxonomy): Eukaryota > Metazoa > Arthropoda > Insecta > Trichoptera > Polycentropodidae > Plectrocnemia > Plectrocnemia conspersa. Next base: position 13,515,852 of record NW_028277172.1, read on the forward strand.
AATGTTTATAAAGCGCTCTTGATTGCATTGAAATATCAGTTTTTGGGTGTTGCACCTATATATGCTTAGCAGACAAAAAATATGTATTAATACATTGTTAAAATCAATAAACTTTCAACGTTCATAATACCTTACTAAACGTATATTTCTCATATAGACCCAGCTACATTTAGCTCACTGTCTATCACAAAAATATCTACACAGTTTTTCTAAGAACTTCGTAATAGCTTCTGTGATTTTTTATTAACTTATTATAAATATAAGTAAAATAGGTTAGTGCCACACAATTTTAAATTTACATATAAATATTATATTACGATAAATAAAATAAAATAGGAAAAAAGAAATCAGATTATACATCTCTTTTATGAAATCAGAAATCAGATTAAACATCTCTTTTATGAAAAATTATAATTTATATCTTAAAATCATCTAACACCTGTTTTTTACATCCACTAAAACCCTAATCATGTTTATTTAATAATATTAAATACTTTTAAATTTTTTAGATCATATTAACGCAATTATGTTGTAATCAATTATAAATAAATTTAATTTATAACTTAAAATTCACAATCACCTTCTCTTATATTCCTAAGTTTTATTAGTATTTTAATTATTAATTAATAATTCAAACATAAAATAGAAAGATAACAACTAGATTTTCTTTTTAGATTCCATTTTACGAAATTATTTTGTAATCCTATACATACATAAAAAAATATATAATTTACATCAAAAAATTATTAAGCTCCTATTTTACATTCACTGGGATTTTATTAAAAATGTAATATTACATACGGTGAGATACATTCCATTCCAAGTGACGAGAGTGGGTGAGAGATAAGGGCGTGCGTTACCTGCGTTCAGCACGTCCACTTCTCACTCACTCTCGTCAATTAACACGCGAGCGAGCAAAAGGGAATGTATCTCACCGTACGTGCCTGATAAATGGCTTATATAAAATATTATATTTTAAAAGGATAAAAATTACATTTTTTTAGCAACCATTTGAATTAAATATTTTGTAATCCTATATATCTGTTTTGTAAAAAAATTAATTTTTACTTTAAAATTCCCAGGCTCTCTTATTTTATATTTACTAAGACTTAATAATAAAAAATCTTATAAATTACATATGTTGACCATTTATTTTAACAACTATCAATCTTGTACCTTTAAATAAGTATGCTATATACCTCATTGTTCATATTTTTTATAAATAATTTAATCATTGAATACAAAATTCATGTATATGTCCAGATTATGACTCTTACGTTTAGCTTTGGAATTTGCTTTGAAATTTATTTGAAGACGCTTTTTAACTCCATTATTCTTCATTTCATTGAATTTAGAAGGTCAGCTTTCTGCCCTTTTTTATATTTTTTGTGTCTTCTTTTTTGGTCACATATATAATTATAATAATAATTATAATAAAACAATATACAACGCAAGATATGCGAACTTTTGCTCCAAAATTCAAGTTTATAATCATAAGCTTACTGCCACTTACCCAAAGCAATTCTTAATGTCTAATATTTTAAAACAAACGCTTTAAACGAATTTATCAAGTTTCTTGAGAATCTAGTTATGATATACAGTTTGCAAGAAGTCAAAATAATAAATCATGAAGATGAAACTTATGCTTACCTTAAAACTTTTAACTTTAATCGCTTAATCCGGCTGTAGTGACATCTCTCAGATTTTATATTTTGTGTTTGCGTATTCTAACAACCAACAACATCGATACTTTTATAAATACTATTTTAGCACACATGTACAAAATATTTTGCAATTTCATTGTGTTTTGATTAATGACTTTGTCGTATCTGTAATTAATCTTATTCAAACGTACACAGGGGTAGAGAATAATAATCGCACATGTATACATAGCTCATAATGCGGTAATAACAAGATAATAAAGTATTCAAATCTTGCCGTGAATGGCACGATGCTTTCTCGCTTTCGTCAAACAATGTACATAGCAGAGCTTTTGTGTGTCATTTTTAGTGAAATGGAGCGTGAATCCAACGCCTCGAGTGCATTTAATGGAGCAAAAGTTATCGAACGCTAACTGATGCTCATCACCGGGAGCTTTTAACGGAGGCTGTCCAAAAAGCTCTCCAATTTAATGGCCGGCGCAACAATCGCGGGCTTTTAATGCCCTAGCAAATATTTATCTTCGAGCTAAAAGCCAATACGCATTTGTGTGTTCTTATAATTACATATCTGAAAGTCGATTTTGCTACTCGTCTTTCGACTAATCGACCAGCACAAAAATTATAACATATTAGCCGATGGGGTCGTTTTTTAAAAACAAATACAAAGCTCACTGATTGCGTTATCTTCTACGTGTAATTCAGATGAAGCTCAAACGATTTTTATAGGAGCGTATAAATACAATTTCGGGCAAAGAGGCAAGTCACGCGGAAAGATAAATTAATTTGTTTTAAATACACACAACATTGCTACTAAATTGGACATTTTTAAAAAATATTTTTAATACTATTGAAACAATTTTATTTAATAAATTTGATAAGCGCTTCATTGAATGCCAATAGAAAATGCGTAAAAATAATATTTGACAGCTAAAGACTAATGAGAGTTTATTGAATTTAAATTACGTTAAAATATCCTATTGTACGCAAATTTATAATCAATGAGTACATTGCAAATACTACAAATCAGTTGTGTCTATGCAGATATGATAAGTCATCTTATGCACTCGAAGGGGCATTTGAAGCTAAATTTACAGAAACAAACTATTTATAAGTAAATACAAAATTGTAAATTTAAATTAATTATGAATCCATAGCTAAAAAAAATCTAACAGAAATGTATTAATCAACCAGAAAAAAATCAAAAGAGATCGTTGAAGTAATTGAGACCAGTACCCAAATAGGATAGTTAAGCCGATAACTAGATTGTTGTAAAAATTGTATACAAAATAAATCTTTCTAGCAACAGTGTGCAAAAATATATTAAATAGATCTATTTCTATTTATTAAGTAGTAACATAAAGCGTAATCTATTATTGCCGTTTTCTTTTTGAACGTGCTTGTTTTAACACTTTCACATTCATAAGCACAATTTAAAAAAGCACATAAAAGAGTTCATTGTAGGACATTGTGGTCGCAAACCTTTTATCTTGAGTCCATTCAGGAAACTCCAGCGTCCGGAACAAGTGTATACATATCAAAGAGCAAATAACCGTTATGTACGAGCCGTGTCCGGATTAACGTAAATCAGCACATTCATCTGGAATTTCAACAATGGACGTTTACTTTGTATAACATGTTACAATCTTGTGTGTGTGAGAGTAATGTATGAAGTAAATACAGCAGGCTGTATATCTCGTGTGGTATGTGTATGTTTATTGCGTTTCTTATTCAAAGTAATGTGGGTTATGTTGAAGTTGTTCGGTGGGATAGTGCAGGCAGCGTAACGAATGGGAAAAGGGTTCTTCAGGCTGCGATAAATGTCGGTACACACCCGTTTTCCAATCAAGATAATTGGTAAAGGAGCTGGAAATTCTGTCTGCGGCCAGGATGCCTCCGAAGTTAAACGTCCACTTAATGTTATTCCCGTTTTACGTCCACATACCGGCGCGCCCAAGGAAATTCACAACAGAAAATGTATAATTTTTCAAGCCACTTTTATTAATGTAATTCGGTTTTTATTTTTTTATGCGCTGATTTAAAGTCTGTAGTATTTCAATAGCATAAAATAGCATCCCTAATCTCATTTGAACTGAAGAGTTTCTCAGCCTTTTTCCTTCTCCTTTTCTGGCGAGATCTCTTCTGTGATTCCATTATATTGCTTGCTAGGTAGATATATTAGTTGTTCGGTGGTCATGTTCCTCCACTAACTCTTGAATATCGTCCTTATTCACCTCCAATTTCATGTTCCCCAAAGACACAATTTAATCTACAATTGTCAGCTCATGAACAAACCCTTCAACGCAATTAGGCCATAGTTTTTTCTCTTGGGAACCCCATCTCATGCTTTGTCGATGATCTTGAGGTAACGATGTAGAAATGATTTTTCCAAAAGTCTGCGGGTAAGATTTGTTTCTTTGCTCACTTCGAATCATTATTTAAATAATGATTTGGTACTTATTTTTGATCAAAGTGTATTATAATTAATTGAAAATGGAATTTTACGACTCATGCCATTTTTCTTTAGCGCACATAATTTATACGTAAAAAATTCAAATCTCTGACATTTATGTGATGCATTGACGTACACTTGTACCTTTATGAAAATGTGTGTGTTGCTGTATGATTATATTTGAGGGGAGGAAGTAGTTGCATTATAGTCGAAAGTTTCGGAGCACAATAAGGGTAACTCCCAACCACGATCAACGCTGTGGGCCGTAACGCAGACAGAATAACCGTAAAATATAAATGAGCTTATACGGCACCAGGGACACAACAAACTATATGATAGTGTTGAGCGCGCCAACTTTCGGGACGTCCCGTATAAACAGTTTATCATCGTCGTTTTCAGCAGCATCAGGTGAAAAGCACATTTTCGCTCCGATTCAGAGAGCTTTTTTCCGGCCGCGACAAAATCTACGGCTTGAGCTTTCGATATGGGACACATCAAAAGCTTTTAGTCATAAATCACACAATACGCCATCGTTTACATTAGCGGATATCTCTACTAACGGCGAAAAAGCATTGTCGTATAAAATCTTAAATTCATTCTACAAAACAATATACAGTATATTTATATTAAAAAAAATCGAAATTTGATTGATTATAAAATATGTATTTTTAGCACCTTGTCTTTCTTTAAATCTTCAAATTATTTGTAAAGATGTATATTCATATTATTTTCCTCTCCTTGCATGAAAAAAAAATTCTCCATGGGGTGCAATAAATAAAATAAAAGGATTGACATATGAAGATGAATCTCGTGCAGGGGAATAAAAGGGAAACTGGATCAAGGTACCGTCGTAGCAAGATAAAATATTACACAAAGGATCCGCGAGTCAAAAATGTATACATACTGCATACAAAATTTATTTAAAAACGCCATAAAAAATAATCTCAAGTGGCTGTGATGGTCAAGTTATAAAACGTAAAAGGTACTTGCACCTTTTCCGTTTACTTTTTACTGCCTGGGCCTTCTGTCGGAAGGCGATCTTCTCAATGGGAGGCTGTAAAACTTACGGCAGATTACCAAACGCGGGTCGGGGGCATTTCCACCCCCTCAGAATGAGCGCTCGGGGGGATGATGGTCGAATTCGGCCGTTTTCATCGCCGAAGATGGCTCGTATAGATTTACATTGTTTCTCATACGCGGCGATACAATGGTAAGGCATAAAGTTATTTTATTTCCGGTCGTTACCGAGGCGGGAATAAACCGACTAATAACGGTGCGGAGCAAATAAAGATGGATGAGGCTGGGTCGGCGTAATCAAGACGGTGTCCAATAAAAGTAACCAATTCGGATATTAAATAAGAGCGATGGGCTTTTAGGTACGAATGAGAAAACATAATAATTTCATCTACGTGTGCGAAAACTGATGAGACTTTTTATATTTCTTCATGAACAACTATCGCGCTTTATATGAGATTTTATGCGCGGTAGAAACTTAAATGCATATTGCATACTTCATTCAAAGCAAGGGTTAAATTATTTATTTAAATTTATTAGCACTCATACACCGTCAAATAAATTATATTTTATTGTTGGCAAAAATTAAATTATAAGGAATATAAATTGTAATTTTTTAATACTATATTTCATTCGCAATGTCTCACGATATATTTTTTGCATAAATAAAATATGCCAAAATATTTTATTCATAAACTATTTAAGTCATTATGACACTGTTCAAAAGAATAAAACAGTACGAATGCATACAAATATTTACGTCTAACCATTAATATTATACTTTAATTTACAAATACCTTTCCAATGGTGTTATTTATTTTACTATGCTTTTTATTCAATTAAGATAAAATAATTCAGTTTTAAAATAAAATTATAATAAAAGTATAATCACAACCAAAAAATACTTTTATAGATATTTATACGTTATTTCCACCCTTAAAAATAATTAAATCGCTGTAAATAAAAAAAACTGTTTTAAGAAATCATAATTATTTTCTATTAAACTAAAATTTTAAGCCATAAATTGGGCAAAATATTTCCAGACCAGAGCTCAAATCCCACATGGACCTTAATGTTTTTCGGTATCTATCGTGTCTGGAAGATCAGAATTAGTTATTTTTATATTGAAATAATTTTAATCGATTGTCACGTATTTGGTTTTCCTAGATTTAATTAATCTTACGGATGAATGTTGAGATAATTACTTAAAATCAAGCTAGTTGGTACATTTTATATATTGAAAATTATTTAACAATGAGGTACTTTAACTCATAGAGAATCTGGCGTGTATTAAAAAAATATGTGACAAATATATATTATTTTGCTGGAATTAAATTTATTTTGCTGTCGATAATTACTGTAAATTTTTCAGATAGGTTTAGAGCGTACCTTCATGGAGGTTATAAACATTTAGCATATTTCCTTACGCAATATTTTATCAAATCTAGAAGCAGTAAGACTAGTGGCTCTTGAATGAAATCGATTAAAAGAGCTTTCCCTTTAATACATAATAACTTAATTCTAAAATATGAATCTAATTTTTTAATGAAAAAGCGCCTAAAATTTAAAAATAAATATTTATTAGCATTAATTTTATGGTTTTTCCCACCTTTTTTTAATTTTGAAGTGTCTACAAAATATTAGTTGCCCCGGTTCACACATTTTCTCTGAAAGGGCATAGGTACTACAATATCATAATAATATATGTAAATATCTATAATCTCTAATATTTATTTGCAGAGTTAGATCTTTCTTGCTAAATGTGAATCTTGCATTAATTAGTTTGAAAATATATGAGCTTTTCATAGTTGGAGTTTTTATGAAAACCCAGTGAATAGTGAGCTGAAATAAACATACTAAGATAATTGTATTATAATTATCGATTTATCCTTTAGATATTTTGCCATAATATTGTCATTTACTAAATTAAATGATTTAAATTGAAACATCACGTTTTCCCATGAATCCAAGTAAGCTCATAAAACAGAGCATCACGCGCGTAGGTGTAAATCCTCTTGTTCGCCTACCCGCAACGCTCCTACAAATGCTAGCATTTACGCTTTTTAAAAACGCTTTCAGCTTTTCCCAGAAATAAAAAAAAATATTAGAAGTATTATACGTACACACAACGAATATTTCACGGTTGGCGTGGTACCTCAATGGCGCAATTATTCCACTGGATTAACTCACGAATGTATTATATTCGGCGCAGCGTGCAAAATTAACGTTTGGCTACTTGATGCAAATGAATACATCGTTGTTGTTATTATTGGAGATTCAATACGGTTTTCATGGTAATTTGTGGAAAGAATTTATATAATTTACACAACGCCACCCACGAGAGAGTAAAAGACCGCGAGTCATTTGCCTTAATGACGATTATTGTAATTGCGCTCCAAATTGCGTTAGTGTAAAGCGAAGTGCTGCCATTACGGATTCGAAATGGGAAATCCTAAAATAATATTGGGAATCCATTACGACTATTATTATTTCGGTCATAATTAAATTTAATTGAAACGCCGATTATGCCCGCTCAGTATAATAAGCCGCTGGTGTATGTGTGCGTGAAATTAGCTCGAATCGCGAGATTTGTTAATACTGTTTTAATTACCACTTGATATAAGAAAGAACCCTTACAAAATAAAACATAAATTTACTTGTATTCAAGAGTCGCTGAAAAGTTAAAAACATAATATACAGTTGAAATTCAACCTTTAAAGATTAAGTTCAATTTACGCAATGTCTTTACAAATATTATGAATGGTACAATCATTAAGATCTTTTGATCTGAATTTATTCCTACTTACATTTTAATGCCATTGATATATCAGGTTAAAGAAAGTAAACTAAAATATAATATTTTTTGTATTGAAGAAAAATAGCTCACCTTATAAAATCGAAGAGTATTCATATTGTTATTTCAACAGCTAGATTTTTTGTATCGTTAATAACCACACTATAAATATGTATTATAACAGCTCTACACACTCATAAGAAATGTATATATGGAGTATATAGTATATTTAATATAAATATAACAACTTGACGACCCTCACACAATGTTAGTCTCCATAATAAGGGTCTCACTTTAGCATAAATCATGGCAGACGCCGGCGTCCTTCCTGCCATTGTTTTTCAAAGGCTCGCCAGTAGCCTCTAGGACAATAGGACAGGGACAGTCTTATTCAATTTGCCATTTAGGACGGACAACTGCCGGAAGATAGGAGAGAAGCCCATCGCCTCAGGCCGCAAAGGAAACTTCTCGAAAACCATTTTCGTCCTAAGTGACCGGCGTTACCCTAACCCTGAGGGCTAAACAACAAGTTTGAGCGTCGAATTAAGGGCACGTGTTTCCGAGGGTCTCTCGCACTTTTTCGATTTTCGCTCCCACGCTGATTTTTCCCACCGACGAACGTAAACATGTTTTAATTACGACGAGCGTACAAACGAATTGCCTCATAACAAAAAAAAACACCAATAAAGTTTAATGTCTTAGTTATGTTTATGTGAGTAGGCGATTTAAGAGCGTTTTGAAAAGCGAAACATGATTGAGCTTAGCGGTATAATTATAAATTCGTACGTATTTTTTATAAATTTTGTACAGTGTAATACTGTAATAAATGGGTATAGTATATATATGGTAACAGTAGATATCTGTATATTAACTGATTGAATTATTATAATTTAAACTAAATAACACAGCTCAAAAACTCTTACTAAAATTTCATGCAAACATTTTACAACTATTTTATTTTCCACAATTATTTTATGCAAAAATACAAACTAATATATAATTAAAGATTATTATATACTGTGTTGCATAGTACATTTTTTACTTGTTAAAAGCTAGTACATATTATATCTACAATAATTGAAAATTTTAATTTGTAGAATTATATTATTAACTGATAGCTATATATAAATTGAACTTCTTTAATTAGCTTTCTGATAACATGTACATTTTTTTTTCGTTTCAACAATTTGATTTTCGACATAAAACTGTGCTATATAAAAATTAATATTTTTATTTAATATTAATTTAATATTTTTTATATAATTATTAGCAAAAAAACTACATGTTCTAAAAGAAAATTGATTACAGATGTATTATAAAAATCTCAAAAATTATATATGGTACTAATAATAGTATAAATAATATATGATAAAATTGACCGTTACAAAAATTTTAATAATGCAGTAAAAACATATATGCAGCATTACAATTGTATTTGTGGGAGGTTCTAACCACCTGCACAATTTATTGTAATTTAGAGGTAATTCTCACGACTCAAAAGAGCTCAAAAGTCTTGTATCGAAAGTTGGGCCACACAATGGAAGTGAGATCTGTTGGTCAAACAAGTGTTTTAATAATAGGAAAAATTGCATGGACCATAACCCATAAGTAAGCAAAAAAAATAATCTTTATTTTGAAAGGACGCGCGCTAAACAATACATTCTACCCTGCAATCCTTCTAATAAATTGTTTAGTGCAGGTTACCCTTCGGTTACCAATTGCCGATGTGACCAACTATACCTATTTGTATTCATTTTGTGGGTATGTCCATGAAGCAATTCAATTGCCATGCAAACATATTAATCTGCAATTCGCCTTAGCTATCTCAAACTAGAATTATAAAAAATATGAGAGAGGTAGAGCCGCAATATCAAAAATGATCAGAGAATGAGCTTGCGAGAACACTAGCAACAATCGCAGCAGACAATAATACAACTCGATACGCCAGCGAAGACTCTCCGACTTCCAAGCACTGCTATTTCAACTCCACCGCCACGTAGCGGCAACTATTTTATTTTAATATACTATGTAGTCATTTTATTTGTATACAATATATTGTTACAATCTTTTTTGGTGGTTATTTTGGCTTCAAAGCCACACCTCTTCAGTCTCAAAACCTGAAAATTTGATCACGATAAAAAAACGACAGTAGCGTTGAAAATAAATATTGAGCCTAAAAAGACATTATTTTTTTTAATATATATTCAGAAATAATTAATGATAAAAATATTCCATAATATATTATTAAAACTAGTGTATCGGCAATAAGTAAAATTCATTTCGCACGTGTCTCGCGGCTCCCTGCATAGCTCATTCTTTATCGTAAGCTTGTCGCATGCCGCATCGATGGGCTCATACTTTCAAGCGTTATTTTAATATTTAATTTATAATATTATTGCGTATAAAAACAATGCATTATTACAAACATACACACGATTTTGTGGAATGACCTGATATTTTTTTCGTATCGTGGGAATGTATAGTACTTGAAATAATAATTCCTATATACGCAGATATACGAGTGCCACGAGACGCACGGTGCATAAAAACGAATATTTCGATACTTCTAAAGGGCCAATTCATATTTAAAGGCCCTGCGAGGGCCTCCCGTATCGATAAGAATAATCCCAGGACGAGTCTTTGCCCGATTTTTTCAATCTGTTCTCTGACTGGCTTTTCTGGATACATGCTCCGTTGCGATACGGAAAAAAATCAAAACTAATACATCTTTTATGCGGAAAATTTCGCCCTTTACGTCCCACACAAAGATATGAGTTATAAATGGGCCGAACTAAAATGACAACAAAAATGTTTTCCCGCACCCGTGAACTTTATTGCTTTTTATTTATATTTTATATCTATTCCGTCCTTACCCTCTTCTCCACGGGTGTATATTGACAAAATTCGTTTTATGTGCCCCACGGACTGATATAGCTAAAAAATAATAGCCTTTGAACATAAGGCTTCGAACGCGTGCGTAACGGGCTATTAAAATATATTTTATAACTGTGGTCTTATCGCCGGTTACGGCTATGATTTCGGAAATTGTTTATATTTATTATAAGACATACACTTCCATACATGTAAAAGAAAAAAACAGAAACAAATCCGATGAGAATAGACCGTGAATTTTCATATTGTATGTTTTATTGTACATAACTATATATGAAATGAAAAGACAATTAGAATAAATTAAAATGAATATATTAAAGATTGGATTAAATAAATGACTTTGTATCTGTGTTGATGACACTACAACCGAGAAAATCACACAGTAAAAAGTTACGATCTACGTTCAAGTCGCAAAGGATGGCAACTTAAATAGCTCGTACGTAACTGTTCTCGAAACAATGTTCTAAAACTTGATTGTGATCAACCTTTTGAGTTCTAAATGTCGTATGGTTTCTACTGCCACATAAAGATGTAATCAAACGTTTTTGCTTTGCTGTAAATACAAGGTTGGCAACAAAATTAATTATACATACGAATATAAATGCGAAGCACATCGATAATATAGTTTTACTTGGTATTTAAAACGAACCATAGATATTCCACATAATAAAATATGAATCATATTTTTCGAGTCAGAATTTAAATACAGTCTGATTTTATAATACATGAGTCAGAATTTATAATAAAATATCAGAATAGGCGGCCAGAATATTTGTTCAAAATTTAAGTTAATTGTTAATTTAAATAGTTTTAGTCTGAATTTATATTAAATGGAAAGAATCATTTTTTAAGTTGAAAATAGTGTTATTGTATAGTGTTGTTATCGCTGTAAAGCTTAAGATAGCTACAATGGTCGATCTGTCATCACATGTCGGCAATTAATTATCATTAATGTGGGTTGGGCTCGCAACATTGTCAGATGTACAACACAACAATCAAAGTATGCTCTCCTCCACCGCTCTGTCGTTATTCTCACTTCGCGTCGTACATACAATTCAATAGATTCGTTGCGAATTCATTAAGTCATGTGGTGTTCGGTGTTCTAACCAATGCTCGCTTGCAGTTTTAGTGCGAGCAAGATATTTTTTAATATATAATATTCCTAAAATAAGTAATTTATTCTCCAATTATATTTATAAATATTATAATATTTCTTTAAATTTAAATGATCATCTTATATTTTTATTCTGACCGTAGGCTATTTTTATTCTAGGCATTTGATATATATTCTAACCCTGAATAATATAATGTATATTATTCTAACCGTATTCTATTTTTATTCTTACCATTTAATATTTATTTCGACCCTAAATAAAATAAAATTATTATTAATAAATTGTTACTCAAATTTTGACAGAGATTTGATTTTTATTCTGACCCAAAAAAAATATGATGCTTCTTATATGGCAGCAAAACCATTTATTTTGCTTCTATACTATAAAATATATATTAAAAGTATGATTAGTTATTTTTGTCTGAAAGTTTATCCTGAAAACACTTACATAGATTTTTTTGTGTACCCATTTAAATGTGTATACAATCAAACATGTCAAACAGATACTAAACACCATTTTTCAGCTTAAATCAGCGTATATACATAGAAATCAAGTTATCTTGTTCAGTTTTATTTTCAAAACATTATATACATATACGAACATGAAATATTTCACGATAATTTAATAAAGACTGAGAGAGAAAGGCCGTTGTCAGTGATTTAATGCAACAAAGGGACACTGTACAAGGAATCACGTTGTATGTATAATACACAAGCGTTTTGATAAGCAACGCTGACGCGCAAAATTTATAAGAGAGCTAAGAGAACGTCCTCTTCGATAAATATAATATTCGGGAATATTTTGCGACGTGGGACGGGGTATAAGGGTCAAGATATGATCAACGGGGTATGTATCACGCACAAATAATAAACGGGACGTTTAATGGCCGTTTGACGCGTGTATCCCGCCGAAGGCAACAATAGCACTCGTCGCACACCAGATTGTTTATCAGATTTGCATACAATAATTCTTCTCTTCTCTCGGGCCGGTGGGCGGCGGACATGTCCCATTCTTATCGCACCCCGCCCTAACAATCCTCACAATTTTTATGGTCACTCGGACACCGTTTATATACTATGTATGCGAGCTGAACGAACATAAAGGCGAGAAAGGCGAACGCTAATGGTGTCTGGACTTTTTAACTCTTTTAATTTTTGTTATCGGTGCAGCGATAACTACATAGAAACTATTTAACTGCAAGTATACAATTGCTTGAATAATATGTGAAAAAAATTAAATAAATAATGGGTTACTTTAAGAGACATGTTATATCAAAGCCTGTTAAATGACATAAATAGTTTCAAAACAAATAAATTTTGTAGATTTACCTATATTTTTAATATTTATACCAAAAATATAAAGTAGTTTTTAAAATAATGATGGTGATTTTAAATTAAGTTGTCAGAAAAAGTGCTCAAAATTAATTTGTATAGCTTAAACTAACTAGTAAGACTATATATTTTTAAAGAAATTTACATCTGAAATGTGAACAATATTTTTTTCGATCCTTTTAGTGGATCATCCTGTGTATAATCGACGATAACGACATGCAAATTTTCCGTCGATCACGGTTCCAAATCTGGGTCGATAATCGTGATAAAAAACGAATAAAATTGCCAGCATCCAAACCGTTGAAGTGACTAGGGAACGAGATGATGGATGAACAGGTAAGTCACACGCCCAACAGCCACCCCATTTGGCGGAAGGATTCAGAGCAGTAGGGGAGGCGAATGCGAGTGATCCTACTGGGAATACTCGGGTTCGGGTTTGTGTTTATAGAATGTGCGAGTGAGTCAAATATGGCCGTAAAGTGGAGATAAATCCCGTCGGAGGCTGCCTTATCATTCATTGTACCGAAGGGTGTGACTTGTGCGGTTTATCAAGATTTATGCGCGAAACAGATCTGTCGCCTTCCAAATCGGTATTGCATTATTTCGATCGGAGACTATTTCGAAGATTTTGCGGAGAGTATATGTGTTTACGTATAAATGGGTCCAACTACAGGATGCTTTTAAAATATAATTTAATAATATTTTGTTATTATAACCTTAACTGCGCTACTTCATACGTCATTTGGCAAATCCGCATCATGTCGAGAATGTGCTCGAATTCTTAAAGACCATACGACCGTTTAAGTTATATGGCGCAGTAAAACGATCCTAAACTGGGTATAATTACCCCACGAGGGGTAATTAAACATGTTTCAAGAGTATATAGACGTTGTTATATGGCATTAAGGTTGGTCCTAGTGATATGTGTTTGTAAATTGTTTTCCTCAAAGTGTGCTTTATTACAAAGCATTAATATGTATATATGTATTTATATAAATAAAATATATTTAGATCAGTTTAATCGAAATAATTTTCGTTTATCTCGTGAAAATCTTTAATAAGCCCTGACAAAAGTATTGGCAAGGAGAGATTTAGACCACGGCTCTATTCGGCACTTCAAATAGATTTTAACGTAATGGACTCCAAGAAGGAAACTGCGATAGGACCTCTAGATAAAACGGTTTATGAGAAATCTCCGCGAAGGGTGTAAGGAAGGATTCGGACGAGGAAATTAGTTGTGAATTTACTTCAAATATTTAACCCTAATATATTTGATTAATAATTATTTACGTGAATGTGGATTTAACTTTTTTATTTTAATCTATAAAATATAATATGTGTTGATTGCTTAGTATAACTTTAGAGCGATTCACGTTTTCTTTTACGAGCATTCAGATGTATACTATTTTAATGTAAAGTAACGTGTTTTTATCTATATTTTGAGTGTTCATATGCATACATTTATTACTCAGTGAAGATAAAATTAAATTATTTTATAAATTTAGTGCCGAACCTGCGGGGCCAAACAGGAAATTTCGTTTCCCGGATACAATTTATTCGTGTCCTTCCCAACTGAAATTTACGGTCTAAACCGTAAAAAACCCCGGAAATTTCACTAATAAACTATTTCAAACGTACGCATTTTTCTTGCCGTTAAAAATCTTTTACGTATGCTGGGATATTGAAGAATTTATTTAGACGGTGTAAATCAGTCAACGGTTCGAAAAACTTATTTTTTATCTTATATCTTTTGTGTGTGTGCTATATATGAAGCTTGTTGGGGTCTCTGGGGCTCAGAGGTCCGGGCCAACAAAGTTGTTCGCTAGGTGACAACCTCCACGTACCTCATACTATCGCCACGTGAACATTCTCACATATATTTAACGTGTTTTTCACGTCGTATTTTTCGCATTTTGGTTTCATGGAACATAATTTACACTGCGGTTAAATAAATGTGTATTGTGTATTAGAAAATTTGTTTTATAATATTATTATATACCTACAAAAGCGTAGGTTTATTTATTTTAAACTATGATCGACTATGAATATAATATTTAAAATTAATGAAAATCGCTACATAAATATTGTTTCGTGAAAAAAAATCTCTTTTTGCAGTGATATTCAAACTATTAATTATTTTTATGAAAGAAATACAGAGTTATTATACTTGAGAAGTCTGGTGGCTATTGCCAGAGAAGAGTTGGCAAATGCGAGATTAGCGGAAACCATCTTGCTTTTCAAGAAGCATACATCTAATTTACTGAAAATACTATGACATCAACCATGCTTAATGATTTTTAATATAAAAATATATGCATTACGTTTACAATTTTGGAATAGTTTAT
Organism: Plectrocnemia conspersa; assembly: GCF_051122295.1. Taxonomy (NCBI): domain Eukaryota; kingdom Metazoa; phylum Arthropoda; class Insecta; order Trichoptera; family Polycentropodidae; genus Plectrocnemia; species Plectrocnemia conspersa. The sequence continues at coordinate 13,531,453 of NW_028277172.1, forward strand.
TTTTTAACATCTAATGTTTTTTTAAGACAAACCTTACTTTCTATATAAGGTACGATTCTAATTAAAAATATTTTTTATTGTGCATCCGATATTTTATATTAACGCATTTTTATATATAACGCCTTCGCATTCACATAATTATAATTTAACATCTTCATTTAAGAGACAAGTTTATTAGATCATTAGATCTTAGAGTAACGTTTGCTATATTTTTTCATCTCTATCCGCACCGGCATTGTACGAATGATCTCCAGAGATCAAAAGGCGCCGCGCGGCGTTCGAAGCCGTAAATTAAATTCGAATTTCACGAGTTTAGATACAAATTATCCCGTGTATGCCGCAAGTACCCGAGGAGAAGTGAAATTGAGTCATCAACCCGTCAATGGACTGTGGCACGTACACCTCAATTTATGGTACAAAATTGCCTGTAACGAGCACAGCTCGTCATGCTCACACGGCCCCCATTCCGTTCTTTACGCCTTTCGTCGACTTCCTACAACTACGTGAAAACCTTTTGAGATTCCCCTCTCTGTCTTAGTAAATCAGCGTATTAATCGGCGTGCCAGACCACGGATGTTCACTTCTAATTGCGATTCGTTCCGGTCATTTTTTCCCCTTGATGTTGGAAACTCTCGAATCATCGCCCCCGTTCAGTAGAAATCGAGATAATGTCCATTTAATGCACTGAATCAGCTATTCGCATTGACTTTGAAAGTTGGACTGGAAGAACTTTGAGCGATTTTGCCGACGAACTTGCTTTCAAGCTTTAATTTAGATGTAAAGTTTTGCTGAGTGTCTAAGTCTGTTGGGTGTGAATTTCGCACGCAGATGTTCCAAAAAAATTAACGCTATTCAGTTGGAATGTAAAGAATAATTACTGCGACTTATAAAGATATATTAAGTGCTTAGACATGTATAAATATTAGCACAAATACGACCTTTTTACAATATAATAAAAATACGAATACAAAATAGAACGTTGGTGATTACATTATAAAGTAAAACGATAGCCTTAATATTTTTAAGAATGGGTAAAAACTCAATGATATATTTTTATTCATTGAAAATAAATAATAGTAAGACCATCTATATTATTCTAGTTTTTTTTCTTAATAAAAATCAACGTGGATTTTATTTTTTATGATGGATATTTTACAGCGTAACTAAAGTGTAATTATTAGGTACTTTTAATAATAATAAGGCCATCGTATCATAATACTCACTTTTAAAACATTATTTCATATCAATTAAAAACTTATGTTATCATAAACATAGCAATGCTAGTAAATCATTTATTATTATTTTTTACTGCACTAATAGTTCATAATACATAATACAAACATTTAAATTCATAGTGTTATTTCATTTATAGGATATGCCTAAATAGTTGATATGTTAATTATATGTTTATGTGTTCGCTCCCCTCGCTAATTGGACTCGCGGCAATTAAGACCTAGTTCAGTCTGTCTATTAATCTTGCCTTACTGCTCCGTATTAACTCGTAGATAAATATCTCTGATGGGGTTAATTTGATCGTTTGTTCAGAGTGATCTCGCACAGTTCCCTCGTGTGCATAATTAATCAGTTTCTCAGGCATTTCAAACGCCTCTTATACATCTTTTCCGATACCTATATATACACATGCCTATAGTATATACCATAATGGGTAAATGTACCCTTGTTTACCCCGCATGCCCGACAACATCCTTTGAACTAATCACATCTGGACCAAAGCCCACCTTTGCTTTGCATGGTGACGGAGGCTTGACACGTGCACACACAACGCGGGATTGCAACAATCACGGGTTGCTAGCCAGATTTGTACACAATTCACGTAGCAATCAAGGAATATTATTCCCGGAATATACACATACAGGATTTACAGAATTAGATGCGTCAGAATAGCAGTGGTGTATACGGCAAGTCCTGAGGCGATGACTCGTGCCATTTCTGTTAATGAAATATAGCAGTGAAAATATCTTGCTTTCAAGACGGTGTGTATATGCGTCAACGGATGACCATAGTGCATTTGCGAGCATTCCTGAATTCATATTAATGGCGGTTTATTTATGTTATATATGGATCGTAAATAATATCTAAATATTCAGACGCACTGGCAGTGCTTAATTTAACGCGAGTTTCAAAGATCTAGATGGTGGCAATTTATCATAAAATATATATTTTTAAGTCTAGTGAATGCTTAATTTTTATGTTTTTATTGTTACAGACAATCGATGCTTCATATCACAGCAACCCGAATTTTCAAACATCTGCTGTAATAGCCCTCGCTTCTGTTCTACTGGTGCTCGGTGTCTTCATAGGTGCTCTTTTAGTTTGGAAGTAAGTGTATTTTAATATATTATAATACGTAAAATAATTTAAAACATCTCAAAAATGTGTATGGATCAGTAGTGTAAGACTATAACTAACACCTAAAAGACCTAGTATAGTTTTTCAATTTCTATCGTGTCTGGGAGACCATTGTTAGCAACTTTGCGAGCCACAAATTGAACCAAATATCGCGCAGTTATACTACAATATATTTTAGCTTATTTAAAACGCATATATAAATTTGTAAAAAAAATGTAATAAAAGATAATTTACGCTCTCATCTTGATTAGAAGAATTATCTTTATTTTTATCGCACTCTACACATTCGGCTCAAAAGTCGCGTTTATGAAACCTTAACAAATTGAACCTATATTTTTTTATTACGGCGCTGGAAAATCGCTCGCTTTTTTTTCTCTTTCGGGAAATTCGTCGAGAGCTTCTTGATTTTTTTATGGGGCCATAAAAGTATTTGCGTATCGCACGGTACGGACTCTATACAGTGCGTACTACTACCTATACATTTATTATCCTCACTTTCGTCTTGGGTGTATGTATGTATGTGTGTATATGCGCGCACGCCGGTATCAAATATTTGCCAAAATGTGAACAATGTTTGCGCCCTTCGCGATTTATGCCCGTCACATAAATCGCGTATCGAAATTTATCGTTTTTTCCGCGTTTTTGCTCAGCCATTGTTTATCGGGGCGTCGGCTTTTGCACAATGTTTTATTTCATCGCCGACGAATTTACATGAATTTTAAAATGTCGCCGCGATTTTTGTCCACTCTGTAGTATCATCGGTCGCGGACTGTCCCCAACAGACATAGCCAACATTTTTCCAATGAATATTATATTATTTACTATTACATTAGATTCAGTGTTAACAAAAAACATCTTAGAGATATGAATGTTATTTTACAGTACAAATCTGTTAATAGTAGTAGGTTTTGGCTTATATCTCAAAAACCATGGATCGTATTACGTCGTATTTTGAGAAGGCTTTCAACAAGGTTTGTCATGAATTATTACTAAAATCAATTGTCCGACCTCAATTGCTCAGTTAATGTAACTTGGTTATTCTCAAGTTATTTCAGCGATCGTACACAGTTCGTAACCTATGGCGGCCGATTCTCAAAATAATATATCACCTTATCAGAGGTACTTTAAAGATATAACCTGGGCCCCAAATACGGCAGTTACAAAATCAAGTTTTCTCCTGTGTGTAGGTGATTTAAAATTGTTTAGATGCATTCGATCTATTGTGGATTAGATTTCTTACATAGTGATTTAGACTCTATTTGGAGATAGATTTTCGTTTACCCATGTAAATGTCTTTTTCTTAATCTAGTTCACCATCAGATTATTCGTACGATTTCCTGCGATAAATTCTCCAAGATAATCGGCATTGTTATAAGGAACGCGTTTTACTCTGACGATCCGCGAGTTATTGTCCTCCATGACACTTTAATTCACAGCATTTTTGAATCAGAATCTATTATTTGGAATCCTCCTAATCAATAAGAGGATGTTTCTGAATCTCAGCGCCTTTCTTTTGGAAGATTTTGCTTCAAGTTGTATGTTGATAAGCTTTTATCAAACTACTGAAAGATTTTGTTAGTCTACCTGGTCTTTTGTCTTCCTGGCTATCCGAAATTGCCGAATCGGTTATCTGGCTCCTTAATATGCTAACACTGCACATTAATCTATAAGTCAGCTACAAGGAGCTGGTCTGCTTCGTATAATTAAATTTAAATAACATATAATTTTTTCTCTTTATTACTTTGTATTATATTTTATATTTTTATATTTTTGTATATTGTAATAATACAATGTATTGATTTATTTGCCATGGTGAAGCATTGTTATGTCACGATAGTCTTAATTTAATTAAAATAAAATAAATTAATAATATTATTAATTATTAAAATATACAGATATACCGAATTTTCTTAACTAAATCTTACATTCTTTTTTATTCACAATTTTTATTAAACATCACACGTTCCTTAAAAATATCATTAATGTGATGTCCCTGAAATAAAATTAAAGTAACGATCATCAAACTTAAAATACATTAATTTGCATCATTATATCATATGTTTTAAAATGTTTAATGTCAACATTATATAAAATGACTTTATAAGCACTCTGTATAATATAAAAATGAATAAAATTAATAGCTAAGCTTTGAGAATCAGTTAGGTTCAAATAAAATCGACTCATGTGAAATATCAGATTTTATTTCATTTACGAATAACAGTACTCGTGTTATTGCGTTTAATAGTATCGTGTTATTCAGTAAACGTCTAACATATTGTTTTCTAACTGTGTAAAATAAATTGGATGCTTAGTTTATAGGTAGCATTAGCAATGAAATGTTTATTGGGTCAAATAACTATTTTATAGCAGTTGTCTAGAGTTATTCCTAATATAAAAACACCATATGAAATAAAAACATATAACTTCGATTGCTATTGTAAATATAATTATTATACATATTAAGTAATAAAACCTACATTTATTTTTAACAATACGCATTTTTAGATAATTAATTGGCATTAGTTATTACTATTTGTTAATTTTAAAAATATAAATAATATATTAGCAGCATATTAAATGGTCTTCATTAAATTATATTTGGTATCGAAATTGCCTTAATCATTTTAAAATTATGTAAATATAAAAATAATATTAAGTATTGTCAAAATTGAACATTAATTGCATATTCCTGCTCCTTTAACATCTTAATTTTTATTATAATATAAGTTACACCTTTTACCACATATGTTACAAGTTCCGATAGGATCTGCGTGACGCGTCAAACCGTTAATTTGTAGCAGCAACGTTGCCCCTATTTAGTGTGTATTCATTTATGTGTTCTTTCAGTGATATCTTTTGTACGATAGTAGAAACTGCTCTTAAAATGTATAGCTTTGTTTCTGTTTTTGACATATTGTGTTTAATTTTAAGTTTCTCATCCTATTTTTTATATTAATTAGTTTAATAATCGTCTGAGTATATTCAATATAATTATATTTATTTTTAGGCGTACATATTGATGATATTTGAGCTTGTTCAATTACGGTTGTTAAGTTATAAATATCATCATAGATTGTTTAAGTAACCGTTGATGTATATTTTTAAACTTTAACCACTAAATGTGACTCTACAATGCTCTTAAAACTCTCTTCCAATCAGCATTGTTATAGTCAAATACAATTTTAGGGATAACCTCGACCTAGTTCTCTAGAGTAAAAAAAACAGGGAGGTGGTCCGAAGACAGAGCCGGGATACATTGCATATCTGAGATCTGAGCATTGCCTTAACTAACGCAATATCTAAAATTGACGGCATCGTGCTATTGATAAAGTAATACGCTTAGAATAGTGTTATGTAAGTAGCTAAAAAGCGTAAATTCAGATAGATTTACATCAATTCCAATGCACGTGTCTAGTCTAAAATCATCAAATTTCCAAGTCCAAACACAGCATCAAGATCGCAACGGGTTAATTTCCATACATTATTATTTAAATGAATTTTCCTAGTTTTAATTTAACATACTAGACCAAGTTGAAAAATTATTAATAATGTCAATCTAACACATTTTAATTAGGTATTAAAAAGTTCTGCGTTTTAGCGTATATTTTTAATTTTCAAACTTGTTTTGCTATTTTCACAGTCTCGCCGCATCTCCAACCATAAATATCATCTGCCCGCAAAAAAATACGTTGAACATCCCTGGTGCGGGCAGTATCGGATTATTTTTGCAGATACGGCCGAGACAATATATTCCGGCATTATAGGCCGTTCCTTTCGCCGCGGCCAGCCTCCATTGTCTCGGGAATTATTTATGTTATTGCCTCCCGCCAGCCATACAGCCACCATAGCACCTTATTTCCAGCCAAATGGTAATACACCGTACACCCTTTAATTGACTGCGTTCTCCGCTCGCCGCTATAATGTGACTCGAACACATATTTTTCATCGAGCGAACTGTTATATCTCGATCCATCGGTGAGCCATTAAAATATTAAAAACTCATAGAATTATTTGAAAAACGCTATAAAGAAAATGTCGGATTTTAATCATAGAAATAGATTAATACAGCCTATTCATCCTTTTTCAATCTTTAGTAGAAACGCAGATATAAATGAAAGACAAATTTTAATAATAATTTTTGGAGAGTAATGCATCGCACCTTAGTAAAATGGTTTATAAATTAAAATAACACCTTATTACATGGGAGATATTTAAAGTTTTATAAAAAAAAAAATTAAATGTAATAAAAATTAAAATAACTATGAATTATTTTAGTTCTTAGATCAGCCTATTTGAGATCGTAACAACACACCTTCTTACTTAACATTTTATTTTCTAAATTCCGATACATAAGATTTTGCTACTTTGAAGAGAATTTCCAAAGTAGCAAATTACATATATTCACCGCTATAGTCTGTATTGCACAAATATTGCTCGTGACTGCACAAATATTGCTCGTGACAACCGACCAGTTGCGTAATGCGCAATGAATGCAAGCAAATATCCAATATGTATTGATTGGAATTTTTTTTACGAGTATTATGGACAGTTTTCTTAAATATACAATGGAATTTTTTGTCAATAATTACTTACCAAAAATAAAATCCTTCAATTTTTTATTGTTTAATAAACTAAAATATTAACATAACAGACGCAATTTAGGATATTTTAAATTTGAAACAAATGCTTATTTATATCGCAAAATTACGTTTAAAAAAATATATAGAAGAAACACTTAATAAACACGCTACTAAAGACACTGTTTTTGAAGCACGTTATCCAGGGGAGGGGGGCGCAGACCATCGGCTACGCGCCATCTAGGTGCTTTCTGGTTTCGTCGTCCTTAAGAGAACAAAATGACATAGACATTTATATGTTTATTATATTAAATCAAATACAAAAAAATATATTTCTCTTGCAAACTAAGTTTTATATATATGTTTATTCAGAATATGTTTTAGCTGACTTTTTAATATTAATTAGCCTTAAATTGTTACTAATAGGCGGATAAATATGGGAAAAAACTTTAGACGAGTTAAAAGAATAGGGGATATAGAGAGGGAGTATGAAATCGTCTATTCCGTCAACGGGTCCCTGGGTGGGTCCCCGGGGGTTCCAAAGTTTTAATATTAAGTCGTAAAGGTGGCCCCAGCGCTGCGGTTCGGCGATATGGAAAAACTTATAGGCGACGTTATAATAAAAGGGAATGCTGTTTTCCACGAGCAAAGTTCATTTCCCGGACTTTTTTCTTCTTCCCTTTTTCCAGCCGGCCGGTCGGGGGAAATAATATTTTGTCATTTGCGAGCCCGGCCCTGGCGAATCTTCCTACCGGCGATGATAATAATTTTCTTGGCTTTTTTGCGTAGCTGTGTGTATTATATGTAAAAGATATTGCATTCGGTTGATTTTTTTCTTGTCTAGGGGCGGTCAAAGTTTCCTCATAAAAAAGCCGAAGGCGCATAATGAAAATTTTGCGCTTATATTTTGTTTCTATTTGAGCAGGTGGTGATTCTTTTAAATTTAATTTAGATTCTAGAGTATCTTTTTATATTAAAAATAAAAGAGTACGTTAATTAAAATGTTAATACATTATTGCTACAAGTCCATTGAATTGCACTTTGAGACGTTTGTCATAACATGCCCATTTTAAAACAAAAACAACTTTTCAATAACTATCTATTAGATATATTTTACACACAACATTCATAAGACATCAATTATCAAAATAATAAAATAATGCAAAGGTAGTTCTTATTTTATTTATTAAAAAAAATAGTAGAAATAGTAATTTAATAATTAAACACCTACACAAATCTTTGGATTTAGTTCGAAAAACTAATTTAGTAATATTTTAACTAATCCATAGAACTAAAATATTTACCATACACAGCAAATTAAATATCACATACACATTTTCTGATAGGGGTTAGAAAGGGCTGCTGTTTTTGGGGCTAGGATATTCAGCCTATCCATTAGATTATTTTGTGATAAATTATGCGCCTCATATACATAGCTAATCTACATTTGAGTGGACGCAATCTTCCAAAAATATAATTCTTCAAGCAAAACTTTTATGAAATTATATTGAAACGTTTGAGATTTAACCACACATTCGTATAGTTTTAATCGCTGTATTTGCACTACTTCCTTTTTTATTAATTTTATTTATTTTACATGCAATATGGTAAATTAGGTTTATTTTCGGCCATTACTATTTTTGATTGCTACAGGACTAAAGAAGAAACAGAAGTTACGTAGATAGCGTGCCTTTAAGGATGACAAAAAATTAAGGTTGGAATAGCGTAGTCCACGTAGGACCACGGCCTAGGCTCGAATTTTTATTTATAAAAAAAAAACACTATAATTAAAAATCTGCCTCAGCTTTAAAGTAATATTTTTTTATTTTAAATTATAATTTAAATAATAATTAATAATATAAATGTGAAAATAAATAAATTTATGTATTTTTCGTTGGTGTTTCTCAAACCGTATATGTATTTATTATATTTTTCGTTATGTTAAGTCAGCTAATAATTTATATATCATATTATTACTTTCCCATGCATAATTTATTGCCAGTTAGATTAACCTTTTGTTGATTTAGCAAAGGAGCAAAAACGGCAGTTTATGTAACGAACACAATAAATATATTTAATTAGTCGGTGACTTATACCTAAAAGACCTGGGTCTAAATCCCATATATATATTCTAGTGTTTTTCAATTGCTTTCGTGTCATCAGAATTTAATATTTTTATATAATTATATTAATTAGGTTTTCATTAATATATAATTGAAACAATAATGATTTAGTTCTTTCATAGTGGCATCTATTAATTGTAAGCTGTAATAGGTTAAAATCAATAAAAAATATATGTATCTAATTTACAGACTGGTGTCTCACTTCTTAGTAGTGTTGCTTGTTTTCACCCCGTTTAAGCACATTGGGCTAACGTCATGTTGCAACAAAAGCTTAACAATGAAATAATTAGTCGGACTTTTAAAATTGTTATTTATAATATACAACAATATTACAGCAGTATATTAAATTTATCAATAAGATTTATTATTTATTTTACAGTATACATTATCTTTATTTTGAATGGATAAATAATAATATAAAATTTTATTTTGTAGTCGCAATTTATTTTTATAACTGGTACGGCTATATTATAGTTGTAGATTACTTTAGCTTATTAATATTGTTAGTCTAACTGAAGAAAAAAATCAAACAAAAAGCTAAAACTCATAGTGTTTAAACTAGAGATATAACCGCGACTATTTAGACACAACCAGAGTTTAATCGTCAAACGCGACTTTAACCACCATCACCACCACCGCCAACATCAACCACCACTCGAAACTTGTTCGAGTTAATTTTCTTTGCTTTATCCATTTATTTCATCCACACTGCGGCCGTATAATTGCAGCATAAATAAAATCTGAACACACGAACACGCGACCGGTTTATTATTATTTGCTTGTGTATTTTTTCAGACCTCCTCCCCACACAGTTGTTTATTTTTTTCGCATTTATTTATTTATTTTCCTCGCTTTGTGAATGTTTTTTTTTTAATTTTATTTTTGTGTTTTTATTTATTTTCACCGGAGAGCCAGAGCTCCGGATTAGCGCCGCCGGCGACGCTGGTCCCTGGTAGTTAAATAATTATTCATTTTCGCAATTAAACGTGGAAGGGCCCGTTGTTCCGGGGCCGCATCCGAGGATTTATCGCCGGTCCTTCCTGGGCCCCGATGCTGAGGAGGTGGTGCCCGAAAGCCTTCGTCCGGCCCTGTTCATTAGTCATTTTCGAGCGGGATATGAATTTATTGCTTCGGATCTTATCGCCTCTGCGAGCGAAAAGTAACTCCATACACACCATGTATATGTATACTGGACACAGTGAGAAAGGATCCTTCAAGACCACCGATACCTACTTATATAATATTGCTGCGTAACGAAGGGCTAATGCCTCCGATGACGAATATAATGGATTTTCAGATCCACAGTAGGATTGTGTTCACAAGTACCTCTCTAAGACTTTTCGGTATGAATTATTGTCATCCTATATTATATTTAATTAAGGCATCGAATTCAATATCGTAAAATGTAATAGTATTACCTCATATATATTTATATAACAATTGAAACTTTAAGAAGCTTTCACTCTTGGTGTTGCTAATCTTTTGTTCATAGATAGAAGCATATCCATACATTGATCTCTCACCTACTTCTCTTAATTTTTTAATGACAATACAATTTAATTATTTTCTGACCTTAAGAAGTGCTAACACTTAATAAATTTAGTTTACAAAGTTTAATTAATAATACAATAGACACAATTTCCTAAATGGAAACGCCCATAATTCATTACAAATAATAAATCCCATATAAGTATATATTTAATATAGATTTCTAATGATGTTATCATATTTTTCAGTATAATAAGATTTAATTATTTATTATTTATTTTATTTTATTAATTTATTTAGCTTAATAGCTAATCTTTACATCTAACAAATTTAGTAAACATATATAAAAAATATATAAAAAATACAGAAAGAAAAAATAAAAATATACAATAATAAAGACTTAATATTATAATTTATTTCTATATGTACGAAGGTGTTTTTTTATTCCATTTATGAAACCCGTTATATTTTTGCTGTTTCGGATTTCTCTTGGAAGACTATTATATAAATCAAACCTCCGTACATAACTCCCCTAGCCGTACTCGTTTTCTTATACTTAATTATTTTTAAATTTTCTCTATTTCTAGTATTATATTTATGTACATCTTTATTTCTTATTAAATACTTATTAAAATATTCTGGTAACATATTATTTTCTAACTTATATATAAATACTAAAACATTCATACTCAATATTTCTTGAACATTCAACCATTCTAATCTATCAATCATACTTTTACAATTAGTTAATCTATTTTTATTTAAGATTACTCTCATTGCCCTATTTTGTTATTTTTGCAACATTTGTTTGTCTAATTTATTTAACATATTTAATAGTGTTGCACAATAATTAAAATGGGGAAATATTATACTATTGTAAATTATTTTTTTTTGTATTTATACTTAATATATTTCTTAATCTAGATAATAAACCTATTTTTCTACTATTTTTTTTAATATGTAATTACAATATTCTTTAAAATTTAATTTTGTATCAACAATTACTCCTAAATATTTTATATTATCCACTATTTCTATACTAGAGTTATTTATTACTATTTTGGTACTATTATCTAACACATTTTTATAATTAATAAACATACATTAAGTTTTATTCTAATTTAATTTAAGTACATTATTCTTTAACCATATTTCTAATATACTTAATTCATTATTTAAATTATTAATATATTACATAAATTTTTATTTTACCTTATTCTTTCACGTGATTATAGACATATCATTCTTTTACTTAATTTTAATTCGACATTATCATAATAATAAAAAAACACACGCAAAACTATAGAGGTAAATATTAAAATTCATGTATCATATTAGCATTTATTAAACACATAATGCATCTCACTATTTTAGTAACTATATTATACTTCTAAATTAGAATACATTACTGAAATACATACAACGTACACAACTCGAATATTAAAATAATTTATGCAACTGTCATCATTGCCGTCAAATCAACAATCTTTCCATACCCATTTCCGAAAATAACATTGTAATGAGAAACCACCCTAAAATGACTGAAGTATAATCAAACCTCATCCCCATCCGAAGTTTTCCCATCTTTACTCGCCCATTAGCGACAATCAACCGCCATTTACGACTAATTACTTTTTTTATCGCTCAACAAAAACGCGACAGTGGATCTCACAGTGTTTCAGTTTGTATATATGGCTGTTCAATGTCGTAAAACCCCCTGAAAGCTGTGTAGCTATCGTGTTTTACTGTTATTAGATACACCTCACCAATTCGTCCCCGCCTTGAAAATTATCTTTAGAACTTTACAAACATAATAATTTATTATTTATAAGAAATTTTATGGATAATGGAGCATAAAATTTTAATAATCAATAGAATATCTAAATTCAATCAAATTCATATTCGATATTGAAATAGTATTGAATCAGTTTTTATTATTTTTATAAATTATTACTTTTAAAAATGCTGATTCATTTACAAATTAGTTGTGATATTAATCTGACCCAACTTTTAAATCAAAGCTTGATTTATGAGTAGTATATTAGCATTTTCATACAAGGCTATCAAAAAATGTTATATATTAAAAAATGGTAAATAATATATCTCTATAATAATAATAAAAAATGCGATGATAGAAAAATGGTTTTTTGCTGTTTGTAACTATAAGTAATACCTGTCAATATTTTTTTAAATAGTATTTAAAAAACAATATTAGATATGTCACATGTACAGTGCGTACTTTTTAGCATAATGCAAAATCCTAATAGTCATGTCTTATGTATTAATTTGCATTATAGATTTGCACTTATTTTAATGTTTGTATATGTTACAGTAAATATGCATTAGCAATTAAGCCATTTTCTCACTAGTAAAAATATATCTTCACTAACACAGTCACATAAAATGTATTAAACAATCGTTTTACATTTTCAGTGCTCAGTATCTGTATATGTAACGTCACATCTTTCAACAAAATACTACAATATTTAAATTAAAATAAACCAAACCCAAACATAACTTAATTAAAATAAAAAAAAAACAATTAATTAAATTTAAAGAGCAAATAAACGTTTTGCAGCTATCAATTTTTACTATCACGATAGATGAGTGTATAAGTCGCTGTCTATTGACCTGAAAGACCTAGGTTCAAATCATATATCGACCTTAATATTTTTCAATTTCTATCAAGGCTGGGGAATCGGAAATAGTGAATATTATTTAATTATAACTCAGATTGATCATCACAAATTAGGTTTTTCTAAATTTTCATAATATCACGGATGAATATCATAAAGAATATTTAAAATATAATTAGCTCGTACCTAATCCAAAAAGTATCTAAAATTCTCTTATAATGCACTTTTTCAACTCATGTATAAAAATTAAATTGAGCTTCAAAACAATGAGTTTAATTGACATTTCACAGCAGTATATAATTGCCCCGGGTAAATTATATTATCGCTAGTAGCAATATATATCTACTAGTAAAAATGTATTCAGATATGATTTAATTTAAAAGTCAGTAAAAATATATAGTACCATTGTAAACAGTGGAAGTGAGCGAATGTAGATGATAACAAACGTCTTTGAAATAGTCTTTATTAAATTTAAGTAAGAAAATGTAGAATTTATTTAATTCATAAAGGTTCTAGTCTTTAGTCAAGATTTGTTTTAAGATATAAAATAAGTCAAGAACATGAACCATAAACGTGAGTACGTCAAATATTAAATAGAATGTCACAATTTATATTCAAATTATTAATCAGATTGCTCCTCTCTTATCTCACAATTCAAAGGAATTTTAACGTTATTTAACATTTATTTTAAAAGCATTATCTTGAATATTAAAACATATTAAACACAAATCCATGAAAACAGATCGTTAAAAAATCTCATTCGACCTTACGTATAACAAAACTTAAAATAGTTTTATTATTACATTAAAAGCTATTTAGGATCTAATAAAATTAGTATTACCCTAACTTGTAAAAGTTTCACTTGAATAATAATCTAGCAGCCTTTTCTGCATATAAATATGTAATTAACAATATGACAGACTAGTGACATAAGTCGGTGACTAATATCGAATCTAAGAGATCGTTTTAACGAGAATGTTTTTCTAGATTTTTCTAATTTTAAGGGTGAACAATAAAAATTAAATCGCGTGGGTTATGTACAGTGACATATTGATTATAAACTGTAAAAATAATTTTATAATCAATAAAAAAGATACCGCTGATTTCAGTTTGGTGCTTAGTAGTTATTGATCGTGTTTACCTGGTTGTAACGCATTAGTTTAACGCCTGTAATGTTGCATCGGGAGATTTATAATAGTAAAAGTTACAGAGCTAAAAAGTGTATTATTTTTTAATAATCTAAAAATTTAGAAAAGACTGCTCTATAAATATATATATATTTATTTACACTACCTATACAAAAATATGATATATTGGGCGAAAATTGCAATACCGCTGGATGCACTCATAAACTTTAAAATATTCATAGTTTCCGTTCGAAGCCCATATATTTCGATATAATATTTTTACGCTCGCCTCATAATATTTTAGGATGTTTTTCACTAGAAGCGTTTTCAATTTTATATACGAAATCAATTCGCAGGAGGCAAAAAAATAAATAATATATTTACGACGTTTTCACAATAGTGAAGAGCTTTGGTGACCGAACTGCGACCATCCATTTTCCGAAAAAAGAGGACCTTTCAACCATCATTAAATTGAAAGCTCGCGCATTTTAATTTTGCTCTTCAATGCCACTGTGCATGTGTGTGTTCGTGTAGCGCATTAAGGCCCATTTTACCCTTTTTGCTTGAGCTCAACGCCGGAAAAACCATTCGCTCGAAAGGCGTCGCCCTTGGTTGACGCCCCTCTATCAATATTTGCAGTGATTGAACGAACCTTTTGTCAGGTGAAAGGCGGCATCTCCATTTTTCAAATAAAAAAAATGCACAACGCTAGCTCGCAGATTGTGTTCGTCTATTACGTGTATGTATGTGCAGGGCCGTTTTTAACATACGATGTCGCCCTGTAAAAAATACTATAACCAACACATTTTTCTACTATAGTTGTATTAGAACATATTTGAGTCTAGAATTAAATGCGTAGTCATATGTCGTTTAAGTTGACGTTAAAGTAAAAATATTAATTTAATACATATTAGCTATGTATGTATTTGTAATATTTATAATAATATTAATATAAATACAGAAACCAAAAATTCCTTCAAAACCTTACACTCTGATCCTTTGATTATTAGCGTCCATTATAACAAATTATTATCATATTGAAGTCTGTTATCTTAACGATCATTAAGTTCTCTATAAATTTTTTGCACGTAGTTTCGTTCAAAAAATTATCAAATTTATTATTTTTTTATTGTACCAGGTTTGGGTAGATGTTTGATTCTCGATGATATGTTTTTATTTGTTTTACTAATTATTAAAAAATAAGTTAAATGTGCATCTTGCTTGCTTCTTACAACTTTTAATCTAGTTGTAATAATCATGTCCAATTCGACGACCCCAAGAGCTTCCGCCGTTTATTTGACATTCATTAATTAAAAATACATGTAATATTGGGTTACTTTTAAATGCGCGTTTTGCTGAATCAAAACTTTTATATTACAATAATCTTGAAGCAATAATTATGTTTAATTCGGCGCCCCCGAGAGCTTCCGCCGCTCTGTTTGCGCATTAGTATAAACCGACCCTGTGTTTGCCAACGAGGCGGCCTTTCCACCCACAGAGACGTAGCGAAGCGCCCGCTGCAAAATTGACGATTTTATTATATATTTTTTCACTTGTCCCGATGCTCTTCGGCGTATTCAATCAGCTAAAGAGCTTCGAGTGTCAGCATAAAGATAATGGACGCCCAACTCCCGGCCACCCCGCCAGCCATCATCTGCGCCGTGGGGTGGTGGTGTTTTTGCGGCCTGCGTTATTTACGTTTAGTGGCGGAGGCCGCTTGATAAATGGAAATCTGGAAAAGTTGGGAAAACTCCCTTTGGAAGTATTCCAGCGTTTAATCCAGTATCTCGGTTATTGATCACTTTTAAAGTGTTGCCTTTTCATCTTTCGCTTTTGTTTGCCGGCGCGCGACAATCTCGAGTGTTGTTGCGCGAATCGCTCTTTGCAATCTCTCTGTTTTGCGACCTGTATCATTATCGACATACTTTGAAGGCCGGCTTTTGATGAAATTCAATAAATATATGTTTGAACGATTGCGACTATCTGTAGAATTTTTTTGAGATTTGTGTAATGCGCTTTGGTATAAACAGGCATGGTCAGACTTTCTGTGATTTGTATCTAAAACCAGGGCAAGTTGTTCCCTTTTGCCTTGTGTCCCCAAGTCAGTGGAAAAAATACATGTCGCTTAACTTTGCTAATTGTTTAATATTTAAATAAAATGAGTATTAAATAGTGAGCTCCTTACTTGATGCGTATCTTAGAGACGTTATTGCATAACATTGGTCACAGACAATTTCTCATGCAATTTATTACTCACGCAAAGGAACTTGCTCACACGAAATATGTTCAAAAATCGATCTCTCATACAGCTATTGATCATAAGAATATTGCTCACACAGAACATCAATCAAACGGTTTAAGGAAATGTAGGATTTTAAAAGAAATGTATTTAATTTCAATATTAACCGGACAGAAAGTGAAATCAAATTTCAATTTAATAAATATTCATAGACTATTTTTTAAATAATTTTATTCGGTTTTACAAGAAAAATTGCAAGGTTAAATAATAACGTGGCAATTAGATATTATTTAATTTAAAAATCTAAACTGCTGATTTGTTAAACTAAATATATAAATGAACGGTGAGAGATATAAATATAGTTATATAATATCTGACCGTTTAAATAATAAATAAAATCAAATTAATACAATGTAATAATTATTATATATGAAAATATGTTTTTTTTAATTTCCGCCATAATAAATAATTCATTACTACTCCGAAAAGTGTTTCAGCGTAATCCCTGTATTTCTTACGCGCATATTGCTATATTTGTAATGTTTAAATACGTAAGTAAATAAATAATTTTCCCAAATTTATAAATAAATAAATAAGCAAACGTTTCAAGATATCGTAAAGATATATTAAATTAATTTAAAATTAAATAAATATATGAATAATCTAAAATATCTCAAATATATATAAAAATAATACGTTATTTTAATTATTAATAAATTTATTCTTACATATTGAGATTTAAGAAGGTATTTAAATTCCATAACTAAATTGCTATTAAAATAAAAAAACATTTTTTCCAAGTAATTTATTTTTATAATTACCGGACACAAAAGGAAAAAAAAATAATTTACTGAAATAAGAAATTAATTAATATTTATAAATAATTGTATTATTTCCTAAATAAATATACATACTGTATTTTCATACTAAGTATGTACACGACAACATAAAAATAATACACATTAATTGAAGGGCAAAAGTATTAATAAATATGAACAAATATTTTCAATAAATTGATACAAAATATTAAATACATATTTTTTATGTATATAAAATTTCCGCCCATCATGAATCTCTCAATAATTTTTAAGCAATGAACGTGTATTGAAATTAAATAACTTTTCTTAAAAAATTCTAGCAATTGCCTTGCTATGTGAGCAATAGTCCGTTCACTGAAATAATATACCCATAATGATTTCTTATATATATATTATACTTATAAATTATTATATATACCTCATCCGAAGAAATTTAAAATATATTATATAATATTTATATTTATAAATAAACATCACCGTATAAAAAAATTATAATTAGATTTTTTTAATAATGAAATATTAAAATATAAAAAAAATGTTTTTTCCCTTAAGAAACAATCACGAGTAAGGGCCGAATAAAAATACTGAGACAATATTGGACATTTGCGGTAACTTCTAAAGTGTAATGGCCCTTTCTAAAAGAGGGAGAACAATCATGATGCTGCGTCATAGATTTTATTACTGTGACCAAAGTTTCGCTTTTGTGCGCTATAAACCCCAAAGAGGAGAAAAATATTAAACTGTATTTCAGATTAAGAACTTGATGCTGTATTTTATTATCATTATTATTAAATTTCTTGAGCAAGAGTTTGTATATATACTAGATTTTCAATCACATATGTCATTAGTAAGAATTGTAAATTATTAATATTACTGCATTTCAACAGTGTAATATAATAATTTAATTATTTTTCAATCATAATCCATCAAGCTTTAAATTTACTATGTATTTTTACAAAGACAAAATGGTAAAAGCCTTCGACCAAATGGAGCATAAATTCTCGCTATTTACCACTATTAATCAGAGTCGCTGAGGATGAAAGACCGCGAGAGATAAAAAAATGAAAAACATCTACCTAAACTTATAAATCATCCCACTATTTTATATATATATATATATATATATTATATATATATATATATATATATATATATATATATATATATATATATATATATATATATATATATATATTATTTTTAACAAATCTCTAACTTTATTTTTACCCCACGGGAAAATATCATTCAAAAATGTAATATATTGAGCTATCGTAACTCTGTGTAAGTTTCTATTCATTATCTATACATATATTACATATGTAGTTTGCTGTTAAAAAGGCACATTCAATTAATATATTGTGGAACATTACGTTTATATATTATCTAATAGAAACTTGATATATTTAGGGTCGTTTGATTCGCCCGACAAAGTAGCGACGTTTGGGTACAAAAAATAAATATAATATATAGAGAAGAATGGTCAAAACAACTGTTTCAAAGAACAGAATTGTTTCTTGGCAAGGAAAGGCTCCGAAACGGCGCCTCGTCACTGACCATCTGTCACAGTTTCCATTTTGACAACGCTACTTTTTGTTTGGTTGCTCCATAAACCACTAATTCGGTTGTCTATTCAATGTGTACATTATACTTACGTATCCTAGCTACACGTAAATACAGGATGTTTTAGATTATATAGCTATAAAATTAGCAATTAATGTTGCGTGGAGGTAATGGTAATTGGTTCATTAAAAACACATGTGTCACACACTGTCATAACTTGGATTGCCAGTTTATTTTATAAAGATCCTAGAATCCAGAAAGGTCAAACTTATATCGACATTTTAATTATACTTATTAAACTTAAATAAATTTATTTATTTTGTGCACTATTTTATATATTATTACAATAATATTTTTTAAATCTGAATTGAATCATTTATATACAAAAATATATATATATCTTTTATTCTCTCGTGCATTAAATTAAATGTAATTAGGTCGTCTGGAAAACAGAAATAATAACACCCTATGGTTCTAGGACCAAAATTAGATTATTACCTTTTAAATTGAATTTGGTATTTTAATTAAAATATAACACCATTAGTTTTATTTTACCTAACTCTCAGTTTATATATTTTTCTGCTCTTAATGAATTATGTTAGATGATTTAATAAATGTTTTTTTTGTATCTAATATTATTTCTCACGCCGCCTTTATCTAGTGTGTATAACTTACTGAATTTAAGAGTAGACTTTTCTCTTCTATTGATTGTTGTTCCCATCATAACACAGATCATTATAATCAATTAGTTCTCTCATCACCGAGCATTATTTGTTATCCTCTATTGTGCCTACCCTCCGAGTGTTTGTCTGGTGGCTTTTTTTATTATAATTTGAACAATCGTGCGTGCTTATTTCATATTTGCTTTGGCGTTCGCAAATTTCAAGACCATAATAAAAACATAGATTATCGCGTCGGTCTGGAAATGGAGATCGTTTTTCGGTGGTGTGTTCGAGACAAAGGCCGCTCGCGAGGGCCCACCGGAGCGTGGAGCTCCTCGCATGAGGTCACAACAATGGGGGGCCCCGATACACAGAGAGAGGGGGCCCAGGAGGTCAGGGGGCCCTGCGGAACGGCAGACTCAATTATGGCGACCAATCCCAAACTGGTGTACGGATGAATGTGGACGACGATTAAACCATGGAACCGTTGACGGGCGGGCATTTTGTATTGCCAAAGGTCGGGCTACACAAATATAATATGACGTGCATTGATAGCAATAGTACCTATGTATATTAAATGGTATGCTATTAAAGATTTGCTTACACTAATATTACACTGTAGCATAATAACTCATATACGAATAATATTATACATAAATGTAATTAGTGTTTCTGCAAATGCAAAATGATAATATCTCATTTCTCTATAATTGTTTTTTTATTAAAAAAATAGTTTTAAATTTTTAACGACCGCTGCAGTTTTGAAAACAATTAGAAGTTTTAAGTCCGTTAAATTCATAGCTGCATTCAAAGCAGGTAGTTAAAAAAAGAACAAGGATTTTCGGTTAACACTCCAATAATATTGTTTGACAATATAAGTGTTATTTCCTCGAATATTTGTTGTTTAACATATAAAAATAGAATGCAGGTAGCAATGACTTAAAAATAATTATATTATTAAAAATTGGCAAGGAATTGTTTACAGGAATTGGAAATAAAAATAGTTGGAATTGTTGTTTTGTGATCAATGCTGCAAAATTGTAATGATTTGTCAATATTGTGTAAGTATAACATTTATAATATATTTAAAATCAATAGTGGTATTTTATTAATTGCTAAAATTCCATTGAAGTTTTTAGCAATTATAAAATCTCTGGTTTGAAAGTTTAAATTTTAATATTCACAATCAAAATGTTACATTTTTCCTAAAGAAAAAGATTCAGTCCATTTACTTTTGTGTATGAAATGATATCTTAATACAATTAAGTAGAAAGATATATTTTTTGTCAGAAAGAAAAAAGAGAAGTTTGTCATTTAATAATTACTTATATAAAAGAAAACAAAAAGTTAAAATAAATAATGTATATTCTGAAGAGAAATTAGTGTCTTATGGAGTACCACAAGGGTCTAAATTGGGACCATTGTTATTTGTTTTGTATATTAATGATATAGTTAATAACGTGAAAAAATGTAAAATTCATCTATTTGCGGATGACACATTAATGTATTGCATAGGTGATAACATTAAAGAAATTGTAAATAATTAAATAATGAATTAAGTATATTAGAAATATGGTTAAAGAATAATGTACTTAAATTAAATGAGAATAAAACTAAATGTATGTTTATTAATTATAAAAATGTGTTAATAATAATAGTACCAAAATAGTAATAAATAACTCTAGTATAGAAATAGTGGATAATATAAAATATTTAGGAGTAATTGTTGATACAAAATTAAATTTTAAAGAACATTGTAATTACATATTAAAAAAAATTAGTAGAAAAATAGGTTTATTATCTAGATTAAGAAATATATTAAGTATACATACAAAAAAAAATGTACAATAGTATAATATTGCCCCATTTTAATTATTGTGCAACACTATTAAATATGTTAAATAGATTAGATAAACAAATGTTGCAAATAGGGCAATGAGAGTAATCTTAAATAAAAATAGATTAACTAATTGTAAAAGTATGATTGATAGATTAGAATGGTTGAATGTTCAAGAAATATTGAGTATGAATGTTTTAGTATTTATATATAAGTTAGAAAATAATATGTTACCAGAATATTTTAATAAGTATTTAATAAGAAATAAAGATGTACATAAATATAATACTAGAAATAGAGAAAATTTAAAGATATTTAAGTATAAGAAAACGAGTACGGCTAGGGGAATTATGTACGGAGGTTTTGATTTATATAATAGTCTTCCAAGAAAAATCCGAAACAGCAAAAATATAACGGGTTTCATAAATGGAATAAAAAAACACCTTCGTACATATAGAAATAAATTATAATATTAAGACTTTATTATTGTATATTTTTATTTTTTCTTTCTGTTATGTATTTTTTATATATTTTTATATATGTTTACTAAACTTGTTAGATGTAAAGATTAGCTATTAAGCTAAATAAATTAATAAAATAATAATAATAATAATGAATCTAATGAGCATAAAAATATATACGCTAAATGTAATTACTTCCTGAAAATTGGTAAAATGTGTTGCTTCTATGTTATCTTATTCACAACATTTTGATAATATCTATAAGTAGGAAATGCAATTATCAAAAGATATCAGATTTCGAGCCATTTATGTTGAAAATTTATGATGTTAGTTATATCGAATATACACAATGCACCATTATCAAAATTTGCCTTTGTCTCGTCACTTCAACTAAGTGCATACGTATGGACATCTGGCGATGCACTCAAAGGCATAATTTAAGACACCAAAATTGCTAGACTAGACGCTAGCCACCTTATGGTATGGTATATTGTAATTATTATCAGCTCGACACTTAATACCCAGAACGATCCTCGTTCTGAGGACCATTTGCTCAGCTGATGCACCACTTCGTCCTTTGCCAATTTCAATTGTAAATGCTCATTGCATCGTGAGCCATTTCGACTAGACTGCGTCCAGATGCTGCTGCTCTCACATCTAAGAGACAGTCATTCTGACAAAATCGAATCGGTTCACGGAAACACTTGACAGAAGCTATTAAACGAACGGTCGTGTAATTATGACCAATAAACCGTTTCATGGACAGGAACTCAAAAGGGTTCGTGTTATCTAAAGTTGCATAGTTTCACAACTAAATGTGGGTAATAAATACACATTATTAATATAGATGTTGTAATATTTTGTGAAAGGAACAGTAAAAAACAATACAATTAAATATATTGTGCTAGTATTAAAATTAATGCGGTAATTTAATAAGCCTATTAAAATTGAATTACATCAAAGACACAATATAAATATGCTATTAATTACAAAATGTATATTGTGTCGTCAAACGTTGCGTCGTTTAATTAAATCGCTAACGGCTCAATTGCCGCCCAATAAATCGTTAATTGTTGCTAGCGAAAAAAGTGTATTTCGTTAACGATCCGCGGCACAAAGTCATATTTCATCCATGCGACCAATTAAATTTTACGAGGTCAATTTATTGTTTCGTTGCTGCTCTATTACAAAATCATAATTTATACGTATATTATATATAAATAAATAAATTAAACGGTGCGCCCTCAGCATTTGCATCGCGCTTGTTCCCCCTTTTGTTCCCGACGTCCAATTTACCGTTGATTTTCTCCCGGCGAACGAATAGAATTTCCCCGTTTAATGTACACCAAACGAAATAATTTTTTATTCTTTAACGAACACCCTGTACCACCCTCTTCTGCATTGTCCGCCTCCTCCACCTTCCCTGATATCCATTGAAATTTTATTTTTAATTTTTGCTGCATATGATAAATCCACACAAAGAGAGAATTTTATTAATTGTTGTGTATAAAATGATTTTTATTATCCAATAAGCAAGTCTAAAATTTTATGGCAACCCCTTTTTCATGAATTTTCCTTTCATTCCGATTTAGCGTTTAAAATTTAATGACGCATTTATTCAAACACATGTCCCTAATAAGGGAAAACAGTCGCGCAATTACGAGACCCTCAAGAAGGGGCTGTTTTGCCCCCCTCTAATCTTCGTTTCGCACAATGTCCCACTAAATACTCGTTAGGGAAGAAAAATGTCCAAAGAACACCCCCACCTACAATCACCCGTCGGCACTTGACCCCCTCTCCTTTTGTGTAAGAGTAATATTTAAGCACTTCGAACAGTGATTAATGCGCTTCGAAGAATTAAATAATGTGTTAAAAAATCATATTTATTTAGCTTTGTTTGACAGCCCGTTAATCATACACATTACATTTATCATTAGTGTTTAAATATTTTATTAATAATCATGGTTATTTTTAATATTGATTTGCTCGGCATTAAAAGCTCTAATTTATCTCAATTAAATAATTTTTAGAAAATGATAAAATTTTTAGTACGTTTAATCTGTACCTGAGAATTTAATATGACCATATCTTATATCATTTAAAATAATTATATCACAATTTCGTTTGAATTCTTTGAATTCATACTACGTAACAAGTGTGCTAGCTTCTATTATGTGCTAAAATAAATTGGTACATATTTTAAAATTTATGTTACGCCGTTCTATCTGCTACAATTTAAAATATAAATACAAGCTATATATTTTATTCTGAATATAACATTATACTACACATAAACATTTTGTTTTTAAGTTATGCTTTGCAAGTGCTTTTAATTTCGCTAATATGTTTCCGTCGCGGAAAACTACAGTCCAAGATACGAGAACGCAGCTGCAATTCTTTTAATTAAAACTGTTGAAAAGTGAGAGCTAACTACTCGTTTTTAATTAAATTTAAACGAATCACATCTTTGCTATATAATTTTAGTAACGCCACCTATGGACCGCCGAATGAATTATTATATAAATTAGAAACGATTCACACAAAAATAATTCCATTAAATTAAAATTATATTAGCGGCTAAATAAATAAAAATAAAAATATACAATACCTACCTACATAACGTCGCAAATACCGCACTTTTAAACTCGGCTCGGGAGTTAATGGCGCCGGGCGTAATTACGGGATTTTTGTGTCACCTGCATAGGAAATAAAAGGTGCCATTATCGTCCCGCATGGTGCCACCCTATTTCTATGGTACACCCCACCCTCGAAAAAAACACCGTAATTGGCGATTTCCCGAAGAAACCCATTTACCCACCACCCGAAATTGCGACCCATCGGGGATTGATGACTGCTCGTGACGAAAATGTAAACGGTCCTGTCTTTCCTGACAATTATTAAATTGGGAATACAACGAAAATGAATCTGCCGCTTTAAGAGTAAACTATCGTTTTCAAGTAAATATCAAATTAATACAGAACGATAGAACTCATTCGATTATCTATCACATTGCATATTACAAGTGTATATAATACTTGATTCAGTCTTTCGCTACAAATACAATAAAGGATACTGCATTATACAATTTTGTAAACAAAGATTAGTTAACTCGATATTATGTAAAATTATTCATATTTTTTATTATAAATCGAGTTATCGTATGTATTTCTGTGACAAAGAGAAGTGCAAAATTGTTATATAGTGTAATTGGGCAATAAAACGTGATAATAACATGATTTTGTAGGTATTGTATAATGCAGTGGTCAACAACATTATGTAAGAGAGCCGCAAGCGCTTTTTTTAAAATTGTAGAATAGTTTCTCAAACATAAATTATATATTTTTACTGTATACACTTTACTTTAATAATACTATGCTTCGTTACTGGCATTATATAATTTGCAGAATTTTTCAACGAGCTTTATATTTTCTTAAGTTTAAGCAACAATTTTAATATCTTTATACATACATAAGAAATGTTCCTAATGAATTTAAAGTCACCATTTTAAATAGTGAATCAACAATAATTAAATATTAACAACGATAAATGTTTCATTAAGTGACGTCTAAAATCAATATCATATATTTTACATTTTCTTTTATATGAAATTGCAAAGTATCATTATAATTGAGTCATCTTATAAAGTATTGTATATAAAATCTATTTATAAATGTATTTATTTAAAATAGGAGCAACAACAAAAAATAATTTATAGTATATAAGAAAAGCAAAAAAGAATATAATAGCTGACATTAAGTAGATCAAGTGCAATGCCAGCGTATTAAGAAACTGCGTCATATGCGTCCTGTCTCTAATATTAATCAGAAGAGGACGCGATCGTGACTTAAGTGGCATAGGTACACGAATAACTGACGGATCGTTAAAGTGAAACGTGTTACATATAATGACGAAATAGCGCAGTCCGTAACGTCTCAGATTAGTAACACTGAAGTTGCAGGTTCGAGCCCCGGCAGCGGCACCCAAATTGTTATTTATAAAAATGCGCTATTATTCAAATCTGGCCTGAGCTGCAGTGACACATATTGATTATAAATCGTACTACACATCAAAATTTATATTGCCTAAAAGTTGTATTACACATAAAATAAAAATTTAAATTTCTATTTATTTAAATTGTAAAACACATAGAATTATAATTTACAATACCACTGATATACAGACTTATTTGTTGTAGGTATGCATAATAGGTGCTATTTAACAGGAAATTATTTTGAGAAATATGTGCATTAAAATAAATACTTTGTTCCATCAAACGAATTGTTTGTGCATTTACTTAGCTAGTGAATAAAAAGTGAAAACGATTTTATGAAAACATAACTGAAATATTACGCGATTTGTTTTAAATAAAAAAAAAATTAAGAGATTCTATTACATTATTATTTTCAACATCTTTTCGTCGTTTAAAAAAAACATTGCGATATGATACTTTCTAATAATAAATGATTACAATAATTATCTGTAAAGTAACATTTGCAATAAAAATATACATAATATATGATTATTAAACCAAATGATATGTTCTAAAACTACACAAATCTCACATTGATCATAACAGTAAAAACTGTCACTAAAAAATGATGTGATAAATGTAGACTAAGGATTATAATTAATTAAATCGGCGCATCTCATTATATGCACAACGTGCACGTAGATCGTAACCACTTCCCAAAAGTATAACATATTACCGTATCTTCCCAGAATCCGAAAACACATCTCGTTTGCGCTAGAGTATTATGTAAAGTTTGTACCGCGGAAACAATGCGGCCGAGACGTGTCGCAGCATCCATTCGGTTCAAGAGCATACTTTTGCAGATCAGATTTACACGTTCGACTCTATTGGATTCGAAATCACGTCCCATAAAACTACCGCAGCTTCCCGAGGGAATCCATGAATAACATTTTTCCATTGATTATCATTAAAACTTGAAGGAAGTGATTGTCTTCCCAGGTTTGTGTATCATGGTCTCATCATTATTCCAACCATCTGGCCGCGGCACTTAACCATCAAAGTTGCACGAAACCAACGGCAGTTTGGAGAAGTTTAAGCAAGAAGACACGGTGGATGTTTACGCTAAAGTTTGTCAAAGTTGACAGCGAGGGGGAGATACAGGCAAAAATGGACGGTGGATGCATCACGACTCGGCTCCGGTGTATGCTGGTTAATTGCACATTAAACGCTCGATAAGGTGAGGTAAGGAGAACCAAAATCGATGTGGAGTTTCGAGACTGGTTGACAATAAACGGCTTCGGTTGTGTAACAATTAATCGATGTCGATTACGATAACAAAGCATAGACAGTAGCAGATTATCAACTGGTTTAATATGAGCACTGTTATCAATAAAACTATTTATTATCTGATTTTCTGTAAGAAATCGGATACTAAATACTCTTTATTTCTAATTTTTTTTAACAAATACGTATGTATGTATATATAGAAATTCTCATCTAAGCTTAAAATTACATATAAAAATATAATTTATTACAATGCTCCTGAAAAAGGCTCTATGAAACAAAGTGCTTCGTCAAGTGAATTAAATCTACATTAAGGAATTGTCACAAGAAATTACGTTATGCAGCCGAATACTATATAAAGACATAATACTACAAATTCGATGATATATGCGAAATTTTAGCACAGAGGCGATTTTGTACGGGATTTTCCTAGTTTGCAACATTCTCGAATGTAGTGCACATTAACAATGGTTACGGCCGAGTCCAAGACCACTTTTTACGGATTAGAGACAATGAAAATTTATGCTTTTGGCTTGCGATTCATAGGCAAATAAAAACATAGCGTAATATTATTTTTTATTATATACTTGGACGCTTAACCCGTTAACGTATTCCAAAATCTGGATGCGTTCATTATCCGTCAAGTTCTTTTATCATGCTTCACAAAGAGAACGCCTGTTAGGATCTATTCAAGGGTTCCGACTGAGGATATGCTACTTTTTCACTCGAGGTCCCCTTTTCTGCTAGGGCTCTCGACGAGATCTTTTTTGAATGGGAGAATCGAGTAAATGATGCACTTTCGTACATATAGCATACATTTATAGAAATCCAACTTAAGATTTTATACATTGAAAATATAAAGAAGTTAGCTGCTGTGGAGGAAAGTTAATTTTCTAGACTTCTTGTCTTTGCAATATTAAAACTTGGCTACAAAGGGTACCACCTTATCTCGGGCAATGTTAATGTGCGGTCTGGTGCCGTGGTGTGTACCCCTAATACCGCAAACTGATCCCCTCAGCTCGGGAAGAAGCTTTGGATAAATAAATATCCGGCCAAGGTGCTCCTGAATTTCTTCAAGGAATGCTTTAATTAAAATTTACAACCTCGGCATCGGTCTTGTCGAAAGCCGGATGGTTAGCGTTTGCTATTGGACGACCTTAGTGTATCTATATATAGTAGCTTGGATTAAATTAATCGTATAAAACAGTACTTATCACATAATATTCGTTAATGCTATTTTAAATTTTTCAAAAATAAATGTGCCTATGTGCTTTTTATATATCGTCAACTTCATGCATACACCTACATACTTTCAATATGTAATACTTAGATAGGTGCATATTAATTAATATGTATCTATATAAACTTTGGATATAAAATATCCATGTTAAAAGAATCGCTGCTTAATTAATTTAGCTTTTACCTGCAACTGTATTTTTCATAACAGGAAGGAAGCAAGGAAGAAGGCGACTAATTAAAACGTACTTCAAACGAAGCAAATTGGTTTTATCTGCCGTATCATTGTAAAAAAATATCATTTTTGGCCCTCAGTTATGATTATTTTATATAATTTAAAACTTTTATGTCAAGTGTATGTACACTGACTCTGCATCTAGGTGCAGGCTTAATGAATGCGCCATTATTTTGAGTCGCGTCGGGAAAGTTTGTCGGCTCCTGTCGGGAAAACTTGTCAAAGACGGTGCAGTAGCTCTCGATGCCACTTGCCAAAGTGTTCCTGCTTGTGTGTGTGAATGTTGCATTAATTAAACATGTGAGTGCTGTTGATAATTTGATAAGCTTGTCTGAAATGTAGACTTTTATATGATTTATTTATGTAAAATAAATCAAATTATTTAATAGTAAGATATCGACGATATCAAAATTGTGTAAATATATTATTTCATTACATATATATTTACATATATTGATGATTTTAAGTATTATTTGTTTAACTCCTAACAGTATGATACATATGCTATGAATTTCTCATATCTCTAAAATACAAAGTTCCCATTAAAAATCTATTTTAAGCCACTAAAAATAACGCTAGTCTTTAAATAAAATAAATGACTTTTCATAACAGTAATGCTAAATAAAAAGTATTACAAAGAAATATGTTCATATAAGTCACATAAAAGATAATAAACAATTTTTTTTACATTACATACTAATTAAAAAAATTATTATTCAACACTACAAAGACAATTTTTGACTCGAAAGCTTACAAAAAACTGTACATTATATGATTCGTCAATAAATTATCTATATTTGCTTAATTACTAATATGAGACTTTAAATTTGTAAAAAAATAGTGCGCAATTTTTAATCAAGGAATACTTAAGAATTATTTAATCATTTTATGTAACTTAAACACAGCTATAAATAAATTCATATATTCATAAGTTTTCATAAATGATGGTGAATCATATAATATACGATACCTGTTACATAAAGAGATTTGTTTAATGATTAATCATGGCGTAAAATCTTAAGCCTAACTACAATCAGATGAGTATGTATGAACAGAATACGAAAATCAAGAACATTAACGACGTTGATGAGACACGTGTGTTCTCGCACAGTCTCACTATAGCACCAAAGGAAAGCCATTGTTTGAGGCACTTCATTTCGTCTGAGGCCATTATAGGGTCGATATTGTGCCGAGATACACAATAAGTCGTTATTGTTTTGGCATTAATGCGAGGAGATGCGAAGACTGCAAAATGACTCAACATTTTGATAGACAGGGCTACCAAAATAATATTTTATTAAATTATTAATATCTTATCGTTATCTGTTATTTATAGAAATGTACTTATTTATAACTGATAAAGATATTTAGGTATAGTATCAAGTCATTGACAAAATATCATTTACGTAACAATATAATCGCTCTTCAATGATCAATATCTTATATTTGTTTTTGACTGTCCTCGATCAATAGATCTGTTTGGTTGTCCAGAGTGATTAATTGTATTGTGTGTATGGTTAGACGTTAGAGAAGAATTCGCAAGTGCAATCTGTCATTGATGTGAATGCCATAGGAAAGAGAACAAATTTGTACACGAAGACATCTGAAGTGGCACAAGAGAGAGAGACGAACAAAGGCGGACGGTTAATAGTTTATAACCGCGGGAAGGGCGCTCGTTTGGCTGTAAACCGCAGACAATGCGCCATGAAAAGGGTTGAAGAGGATAAAAGTAATCATAACTGACAGATATCCACTCGAGGGCCGAAGGTTGCTCTCGACAAAACGACACGGAGGGGCACGCAACCGTACAAAAGACACCAAAACTATCTCTATCTCATCATAGCGAAACGGATCCGGATATATTAGAAAAAAATATTTAGATGAAAAAATAAGCACCATATGGGTGTCGGTGGTATTAAAATGCAATTAAATTTTTTACCACACAATATGTATGATTCTCTCATTCTATTCAATTTTGAACGCTTCTGTTAATAGTATGATTGAAGGATATTTTACTTAGTTACTATAGTATATATTTTCCAGTCAACTTTCTTCAACCTTCAACATGTTGTTACATTCAGATCTAAAATTTTCTTGCATACTATCGACAGCCAATCTTAAATATCCAGCTTTTCTATTATACAGACATTTTTTCTCTTTTCTATTCAATAAACAGCATTTATCTTTATCTATCAAAAAAAAATAATCAACGGACTTTTAAGAGAAAACAAATTTCTCAAAGATCTACTTTATGAGTTCTATAGATTAAATAGACAAGATAAAACAAGTTTAAACCCTGAGTTAATATTATGTTAAATATAATAAAGGTACAGAAAAAAACATTCTTACAACATTTAAAAAAAAAAACTAGTTTTATTATAATTAAAAATTGTCCGTATTTATTGGGTTTTTAATTTAAGTTTTATTAGTCAGTAGCATAAAAAAATAGTTGGTTATTTAGCGGATTGTAATTATAATTTATTAAATGCCATGCTTTTTATTCTAAATGTTATATTAATTATATTGTAAGCAAATGTAATATAAGTTTCACTAGCACAATGTAGATTATGTATTTTTTTATTTATTTTAAATCTTAAACCGTTACAACTGGTGAAACATAATAAATACCTACAGATACCCTAGACTAAAATCAGTCGGTAAAAAAGTAATATATATTTTAATAATTATAAACTCTTTGTATGACCAAGCTCAATTTTATTTTTAATATTTATTAAAATATTCATCTGTGAGATTAGGAAAATCTATAAAACTTCAGTTAATTTTAGAACTTTTATTGTTTATTTCGTTTTGATTAGATGGGTTGGAACATCAAATGGACATTTTGAAACTGTTACAGTGAAATTATAATTTCACTAGTATAAATATAATTTCACTATCTAGGTCAGTTAAAATTTATATAAATATTTATATATTCACTGGTCAATATCAGTGAAAATGTATTATAAATGTACTTATTATAATCATTTTTTAAAAAGAAATTCGCTTGTAGCGTAAATGATTCAACAAGTGGCGTTCTTTGTTGAAAACCACCGTTTACGTTGTTTTTCAACATATAATTTCACTAGTCAAATAAATAATATTTTCACTTGTAGAAATATAAATCTACCGGTGAAAATGTATTCTGATACGATTTCACTGAGATGACAGTGACAATATACTGATAAGCTTGCTAAAGATAAGATAGAGATTTAATTTTTTTTGGTTAATAGATCCAATAAAAACTTTACTGACAATCTTCAATTATTAACCCTTTTGAGTGATATCGCCGTACATGTACGGCGGTCGATCTGTCACTGTTTTGAGGTTCATATAAATAAATAAATAGTAAATAAAAAACATTTTTTTAATTTAATTTGATGTAAATGATTTTTATAGAAAATAATACCAATAAATTAACAATAAATATGATATATAATTTTTATAAAAAATATTGAGAGCCTCTGAATTATTACGAAAAAATCAACAAAAATCGAAAAATATATCAAATGAATTAACAAAATTTAATATCAGAAAAGTGTTAAAATAAATTATTAAAACACACTAATACAATATAGTAGTAAAATATATTAAATCTGTAATTTATTATAAATGCAATATAAATAATAATAAATTTAACTCATTCCAGGTGTTTACTAGCAAATTATTGGTGGAAATTTTTTGTTAGTATAAGTGAGATCTACATTTTAGCTGCTTTTTCTAGTTATATAGTAATATTCGTATTACGACTACGTACTACATTTACTTATATGCTTTACTGTGCTTGGTTACAATATTTTATTACAAATATTATTTTACACGTAAAACTCAAATCAACTCAGCATTTTTTTTAAATATTTGAATATTTATGACAGATTTTTTATACTACTAAAATTTAGTCACTTATAAAAATTAACCTAACCTCAAAAAAACATGCACAAATTCAAAAACTAGGGATATAACTCAGTTGATTGAGTTTTCGGGGCAAAATATTTGTGAGCAAACTATAATAATTTTTACGACAATTTTTAGACTGTATATTTTTGAAATCTATTATAATCTACATTAACAATGATGCAAATGTTATTAATTATATTTTCATGGTATTTTGTCTGTATTTATAAAATAAAAATATCTTTAAAATAAAGCTCTAGAAATCGTAGAGTAACTTAGCATATAAATTAAGCTAATATTTTTTGAGACAAAGATTGCAATATTAGTGTTTATTGCAATTAAATCCTACCAAATCTATCATAAGTTATCAATAATTTGTTTTTAACAATTTAACAACAAACTAATTCCTTTTACCCATTTCTTAGCTTCTAAGACATTCACAATTTTATATGTGCTTTTCTAAACACATACAGATTGATAAAACATTTCGATTAACCTCTTTTTATTGTCTGGATTTGAATATTTAAATATGTATTTATTTTTATGATACACACTATATTTGTATGTCTGTAAGCGGATTATCCATTCCCCCTGTACACATCTACAATCCCTTTTATTTTATTTTTAATAGCATTATTACATCCAGCAGCTGGCATATCCGATTTCTAGTCGCACGTTTGACTTTGGGTTCCCGTCAAAATAATAATCGCATTACTGAACGGTTTCGAGTTATTTCTTTTCCGCATATCAAATGTATCCCCTCTTGTCAAATATTATATCGACACAATACACTAGAATTCCAGCTTCATTCACACCTGTTAACAGTTAACATGTTTTCTTCGTCTCATTAAAAAAAATGATCGATAATATACCACAATGCTGTATTGTAACGCCACAATAACCCTTCAGACCGCAAACGACCGGCGCACAAATATTAAGTCCGCGGATGAAATTGTAACGATCAAAGTGCCCAAAGTCCATTTTATCCCATAAGTGTTGCTTTTGTGATGTAGGTCGCCATTTTGTGCGGCGAACAATGTCGCCGCGTCAATTGTTGACAAGGCTTGACGTCTCGAGATCCTGGACCTCGGCGTCAAGAATCCTTTATATTTATGAGAACGTAACCCACAATTAATATAAATGCCCCGAGAGGATTAAGGGCTGTCTTCCGTTCTATTGTGACGGCGAATAATGTGGTTATTATTTAATCATAGAATTTTGCGTTAGAGCTATTTTAGATAAAAAAATTCTCAGTAAAAACTATAATGGAAACCGATTGATATGCCGTAGTCTTCGCAAAAAATAATCGAATTAAAACCGTAATACATAAGAATCATTACTTACGATTTTAATAGAAATCAATATTATGAGGCAGAAAAATCACATGATTTAGTTGCAAGTTGCAAGATCAAATTTTGTATGTTTTTATTAAATTCGTTTAATAAACAACAAATAAATGAATACAAATTATTGATATTTTAATATTTATTATTAGTAACCATGACGTCCTGAATCAATACCAAGCAATTTATTCTTTATCATTAATTCCGAATATTTCTCGTATTTGGGTTGAATTAGCCTATTTTTTATTCGCGGCCGGCAATTACATCTACAATTCCCAAACATCTGTCATTATAATTACAGACAAAGGTCACAGTGAGTGCGCATGCGCCGATTGGTCACTGCTATGCCATCACCGGCCAATCGTAAGCAAGAGTCGAATTTTCGTCACACCCGTTGGACAAGGAAAATTTTAATTCCCTCAATTACGGTCACGCAACCGGCCATTTAAGATCCGTCAGGGGTGACGCCTCGGAGACATGCGATGATCGTTATTTTAGATCATAATTGTAGGCAAAATTAAACGACGGTATCATTAGACCCGATTCTAGCCGTAAGAAAAAATAGAACAGAACCATTGTGTCAAAACTCATCAAAGGATGGAGTCTGATGGCGGATTACTTGTCACGGCAGATTTGGCCCGAATATCACGCTTGAACGCATTTTAGATACTAAAAAATTAAATTGTAATATAATACGAATTACTAACGCTATATTTATATATTTATTTGTAGATAATCTACAATAAATATTCGTAATTATCCGTTAAAACTTGAACTGATGTCTATCGGGCAAATAATTTGAGAATATCTTTATGAGACCGTAGATAATCCGAAATTAAATAAAAATTTTCACAAGTTAATTGGAATGGACTTAATCAAATGCTTTCTCAAAATATGTCTATATAACGTTTACTTGGATGTACACCGGAGCTCAAAAATTTCGAAAATAATTAGAAATAAAAATAATGTTCAAAATAGTTCTTCGGATTTTATTTATTTATTTATTTTAAATCTTTAGTTGAAAACATGCCAGCCGTTAACCTGATGCGTTACAATGGGGTAAGCGCAATCAATACTGCTAAGTGGGTAGTAAGACGCCAAACTGAAATCATAGTCTATAAATCAGTAACATCTGTTTTATTATTTATTAACTATTATTACATAATATGCTTAACAATAATAATATGTTACAATTAAAGACCCCAATTTTATATATTCCCTCGTTTTTTAACTATTGCTTAAATATTTATACATGACGATGATAACAAAGTGACCTATGAAAACGATGTTGATAATATGCTTAAAATTGCTTTTAAAATACCACGAATTATACTAATTTACGTTTTTATTCTATTTTCAGACACAAAAGAAAAGTTGCGAATTTATTCCCCTGCAAAAGTCCGGCTGGGGCCCGAGCGCCTCCTCCTCCGGCCGCTTTGTACGAGGATTTAGCAGATTTAGCAGATTTATCACACAGAGCTCCAGATTCACAATTAGAGGTACGTGTAACATCTCACATAATTAAATCAATACTTTTCCCGACCGACATTTTTATTTTTTGCTTTCTTCTCTTTCCAGATGTTGGACGTTAAGTTAGGAACGCACTTCCCGAGCGGTTATCCCGTGTCGCGGAGTCCCCCCGTATTTTTAAGATCTTCTCCGGGACCAGAACCATACAGACCTAGGGAGAGGCACACCGCGGAGCACGAACCGGTTTATGAAGAGCTGCCAGCTCCGGCGGATTCTCCGGACAGC
The DNA here is from genome assembly GCF_051122295.1 of Plectrocnemia conspersa. Classification (NCBI taxonomy): domain Eukaryota; kingdom Metazoa; phylum Arthropoda; class Insecta; order Trichoptera; family Polycentropodidae; genus Plectrocnemia; species Plectrocnemia conspersa. Next base: position 13,567,065 of record NW_028277172.1, read on the forward strand.
GACGGAGACTTCGCGGGAGACGAGCTCAGTTTGGCTGGAGAACTTCCACCGGCTCCGTGTATCTCTACTATACACCGAGAAGGCAGAAGACAGAGGGGGCAGAGGCCAAGGGCTCCGGCGGTTGCTTCTTTGCCTTCGAGGCGACATAGGGGCCACAACAACGCTGGAGAATTCCACGAAGGGCTACTTCTGGATGCGCTTCTAAGGCTGTATCCCAACGTCGGCACAGTTGGAGCTCCAAGAGCGCCACCATGGAATGGATGCGGGCCTCCAAGGCGCCCCCAGTGTCCTCCTTGTGCCCCTTGCACGCCATGTGCTCCATACGGACCTTGCGGCCCCTACGCCGTTTGCCCCCCAACGGCGTGCAGTAGAGACTCTTTAGGATCGGATTCCGGTTATAGCAATACCACTGGTGGCACTCGTGCTAGTTCTCGTGCTAGAAGAGACATGAACTTCTCTTAAATAATAATAGATTTAACCAATTTGCAACACTGACCAATCGACGTCTGTTTTTTTATGATTTTCATGAAGAGACATTTTTTTATTAATAATTATTATATTAATATTATAACAAAATAATAGAACTCTCAAGACTTAATAATATATCAAAGTGCTGTGAAACATGTTTATGTGTCAATTTTCCACTCTTTATTATTTAAAAACGACTTTTCGAGTGGTCATACGTCCGCAACCTGATAATCTGATAATCTGATATGTATATTGCAAAAAAAATCTTCCTAATAAATATCTAGAATTTTTTCGATTACAGGGTTTTAGAATATAATGATAATGATATTCAGTGATGTTCACATGAAATTATAATAACCAGACAATCTGTATATTATCTTTTTTGCATTATGTAATTATTGTTTAAAAAGTGATTTTTTGTTATTTTTTTTAATTATTGTAAAAATATATTATATAGAATTTTTTTGTAAATTTGTTTAATTTTTTATGAAGATTTAGCATTGTAAATATATTTTTAGAAAAATTACAATTTTATTACGCTTTATACACACTGCCAAAAATTGTTTCGCTATTATATTGTTATTAGCGAAAATGTCGAAATACTTTGCGAATTTAGATTTCTTCACATCGATACATTGGTAGGATTGTTACCATTAAATGCAACACAAAGTGATCACTTTCAAGTTTTATACTCATATAAAAATTTTAAAAATAACAAGTTAAAATATTATTAAACTCACGAAGACCATTCATTTTATATTGTAAATGGAAAATAATATATACTTACCTACATACCTAATTATTAATTTCAAAATATTAGATGCATACATTCCAATCGTTTCATTTACTTTATAAGTCGATCAAAATCGTTTCTGTATTAAAATTGTATTTTTTTCTAATACGACTCGTCGTATTACAGGTCGAGTCACGAATGCCTACAATTTTGCATATCACTAACAACAAACAAGATGTTAATCAAAGAAATCAATAACGATTATTGATATGTAATTAATACATAGGCCGCAAATATTCAATATGTTGTATTGTTATTAGATTGACGAATGTTCTCGTTGGAGCGGTCTTCCCTTAATAAAATGTATAGATTAGAACAGAATTAAACGAGTCACCTTGTAAATTTTTGTAACTATTAAGAACGTGTAAATAAATCTAATTTATAAACAAAAATCTTTTTAGAAATCTCAGGTAACTAATGGAAAAAGGTTGTGCAAACGAGACAAAAGTTGCTCGTACACAAATAATAAATTTTTTAAAGAATCGAATTTGAGTTTTATTTTATTTTTTCTACACCTTTTTTTAATGAAATAAAAATTATTTAAATGAAAGACTATTGAACTGCAGAATCCTCTTTCCCTATATATTAAATTTAATTGAGAATCTCACACAACACAAACATTGAATCGTCTTTGAGATTAAGATCCAACTATACGCATAGGTTTAGCTACAGTCACCATCACTATTATATTCCAAATGTCCCAGTTTAAACGGGACTGTCCCGGTTTCAATGTATGGTCCCGGCCAGCTTATCGTCTGTCTCGGTTATTTAGTAAAATAAATTAAAAATTTTAATATATACTCAGTACAAAAAGTGTCGCCTCGGATGGCCGACGCGCTGCTTCAGCGAAACTCTTCAAAAGCAAATAAACCAAATATATCGGATTTTGGGGAGATAACTACAATCAGTGTCGTAGCTATGGGGGGGGGGTGAAAGGGGCAGGCCCCGGGCGGCACTTGCTTGGGGGCGGCATATTTTATAAATGGTATATTAAATTAATTGTAAAATTAATTAATTGTGATATTATTTGACAGATCATGATAGAAATTCATTATTATTATTATAATAAAAATTATACACATGTATTTGTTATTTCTAGTTTCGTTTATTTAAGTATAAATTACAAATAATCAAGTATATTTTTATTATAATACATAATTTGTTGGCTAATTCTATAAATAATAATTTTTGTTTTTTTTTTCAGAAAAAATTGAAGATCTCTAAGCACCCTTTTAATTTAGCCCACGACTAAAATCTTCTAAATGTAAAGATATCAAATCAACAATAATGTAAAAAGTTTATAAAAGCACCATGGTGTTACCTCATTACATAAAAATTACTTAAAAAACTGCCAGAGAAAGGTATGAAACTCATTACATGGTTGAACAAATAGAAGATAAAAGCAAACAAAATTAAAGAAATGGAAGATGTAAGCAAAATAAAGCAACTAAGAAAAATATACTGGCTTATAATAAAAATATACTCTCCCAAAAAATTACTTTCGACGATCATAAATTGCCAGGTTTTCACAAATACATATACTATACAAGAGCTTGAATATGTACTCATATGCATACGTATACAAACACACTTATATATATATATATATATATATATATATATATATATATATATATATATATATATATATATATATATATATATATATATATATATATATATATATATATATATATATATATATATATATATATATATATATATATATATATATATATATATATATATATATATATATATATATATATATATATATATATATATATATATATATATATATATATATATATATATACACTTATTATTATTGGTTTACGAAAAGATATACTAATATATGCTCACGAAATAGTACACTAATTGTTCTAATTTTTTTGGGAGTGGTCATTACAAATGTTAAAACCGATAGATGTTTGGCTCAATTCGAGTGGGAACTCCCGCTCAGACATTCTTGTACCGCCGGCTCGCAAACTGCGTGGTAGTGGTGGCGAGCATGCCTATTATTGCTACATAGAAATACAATACAACTAACAAAGCAGCCTAGTATATCATTTATGGTCCTGCGAGCACCAATTAAACATCATGTCAAGTTCGCACGAAAAAAACACACATTAGACTTCTCCTCGGAGTGATAATTTTAACACTAAAAATTATTTAGTGCTGAATACACCAAAAGTAAATCTGCACCATCACACATAAATTGTCCCAGCTCCTCATAGCTATCACCTAAAACATCCTTGCATCTTAAAATCTCGTTGAGAAACTAGATGGCTCGTATAAAGAGAGCACTGACATTCCACTCGTATCTGAGATGCAATTGTGACTTTCTATGTCACTACAGACCGCAACTAAAAATCACCGAGCATCTATGGATTGTCGACACCACCTCTCAGTATCTTTAAAAGTTAATATACGCTACGTCGAGAATGCAATGAATTGTATCTCAACGCTCCCAGCAAAAAGCTATGAACTGACGTTTTTAATTAACCTTGTAATAAAGTGCTAAAAATATTAATTTTAACCGTAATAATATTTTTTTATAAGAACCTTTAATTTCACAATTAAAAATCATGGTTTCGTTATTTACAAAAAATATGTTTGAGGTTACTGGCAATACTCGTCTCTATAAATATAAGGCAAGCAAAAAAAAGTTCAAAGGTGTGTGAACAATCATCAGTAGTGGTTTGTTGGTCTAGTTATTTTCTTGCTATCAAAATAATTAAACTAAAATGTTAATTAAAAATATATACATTCTAACGTTGATCGCCGTTGCTTATTGTGAACTAAAAATTCCTTCAAATTGCCCTGATGTATCAGTAATAAAGAATTTCAACAGAGAAAAGGTATTTTTTAATATTACTTATTATTAATTATATCATTTTTATAAATAAAACTTGATAATTTACATAAAATATATATATACATACATATATAGTATATATTTATTTATAATGTAACAATACTAACAATATGTTATGTTACATACGTAATATAGTATTCTGGCGATTGGTACGAAATTTATCATAGCAAAGAAGAAACTAAAAATTATATTAAAAGCATTATAAAAGTAACTAACGACACCCATTATGAATTAATAAATGAAAGTATTAGAAACAGTCGAGTTGAAATAAATTATAATACGTTGATGAAAGTAAAGGAATCTGGTGATGCAAACGACAGCAAATTGGTTATGCAATGCCACGGTATACCTTTACTATTAAATATGCTACATTATTTTCTTAAATTATTATATATATCATCTTTTATGCATTTAGAAAACAAATTGCTGAGCAACTATTGGATTCTGGATACAAATTACGATTCATATTCAATAGTATTGTTGTGTAGTTCAAATAACAATATATTAAATGGTATGTATGATTTTACCGCCTAATTACTATTTGCTATAAATATTATAATTATATTTAATTTCAGTGAGCTCCTCAATATTTAGCAGAGAGCCATTCTTGAAAGCAATTGATACGTTAACCATCGATAAATACTTGAGCAAACATATGAACAAAACCACTGATTTAGACTGGAAGAACATGAAACCGGTCATTCAGCATGGATTGCCTTGTAGCGAAGGAAGGTCAATCCATAACACATTTATATCATTAATAACATTCTGTTTAATAATCACTAGAGGTTTATGAATTTATTAAAAAAAATATTTTTGCATACTACAGATATTTATACAAATGTAATCCTTTATATTATAATTAATTTCTATCATAAAGATTTATATACAATAATACCTCAATAGTTTAATTTAAAGAAAATATAATACACTTAATAATTTCCTCCAATAGAAAATCGTTTGAGTTCACATGCATCTTCGCTTTGATCAGTCACATGGTACTTGGACCATTCAAGACCCTCGGTATCCTCAATGATTTTATCGACAATATTCAAAGCTTCAGCACTCAGTTCAGGTTTCCTAGTCAAAACCCAGCTTGAAACTGAAAATAAAATGAGTCATATTAAATACAACAGATACAGTTGTTTCCATAAACGGTAGGTAAGTAGCACTCAATCAATTTGTCTGGTTTTGTAGTGAAAATCAGATTATCTTAATGTTTTAAATAAGTAAAATTAATGTTTCACTTTAAAAGTCAGTATTAATCAATATTAAGCAAAGAAGTAAAAAGTGTAAATGTTGGGCTTTGAAGAATAATTAACAAATCAAAGGCAATTAAATAAAAAAATAGTTCTTTAAAACCTTAATTACAACTAGAAATATACAGATGATGATATGTAATAAACTACCAAATTTACTCACCGGCTGTTTTGTTAAATGGCAAATTATTGCAGGTATATACTAAAGAATAATCATTGTAGTCAGTGCTCAATACCCAATAAGGAGATGTCCTACCTGTATATAAAATTGAACTCATTAATATTCTTTAAATACATGTGTGAAATATGCTTGATATTAACTTACCAACAGATGGAAAATGAACGAGTAACTTTCCACCACCATTAGCTTCAGGATCAATGGCAGCCGAGCCGACAATATCAACTTCTTTGCCCAAAAGAACCATTCGATTGACAACCGTCACATTTTCGTCTCCTAATGCATAGTTAGCCGTAACGCACTCACCTCCGATTTGGAAAATCTGTTCATATCTATGTGTCTCATACCAAAGCCCGAGGTACTGAAATACATTTTCGTTTAATTATATACATACACATGATGATTTTTTGTATAAATTTAATAAAATACTTACATCTGTGAGTATAAAGTTAGATTGAACCGGCACGTTTGGATTGCATTGTCCGTCCACAATCACTTGACTGCTGGCCAACCCAATCAAAGAAATAAATAGTGGGATGAACATTGTAGGTTGTTTCGAATTCACTCTTGGATTCCAAGTACGTATCTTCTTCGATTCGTTCGTTATATATAGTGGAGTTTATGTAATATCAAGAATACAATGCCTAATCAAATCCTTTGAACTGTTCGTTTACACAGTAGATAATGTGTTTTTTGATGACAAATGTGTAATATCTGATCTGGAATTCACTTCAATTATTAATGATTAAGATATGCACCTTATATAAGGTGTATTGTTTTATAACGTCGATGTCTACCAATGACACATCAACAATATTGAATTAAATTATTATATTTATATAATAAAATACAACTTATTTCTGTTGTCATACTTTATATTTATAATTAAATTATGTATGTTTCTATAAGAATGTAAACTCATATAGTATAGTAACTTGTAACACGTAAAAAAACTATTCCTCTTGAGTATTAAATGATTTTTATTTAATAATCAATATTTAAAGTATTTAAAACACATTAATATGTAAACTGTAGTAGATGTATCTAAAAACTTGCAAAATTGAAAGGTGTCTTTGAGTATATATGTAAACAAATACAGATTGATAAATGAGAGTTCATTTAAGTAATATGTACAGTTTTACAAGTTGTTTTCTTAGAGCAAACGAACTTGGAATCGAATCTTTATATTTGTTAATAACCTATGTTATTTTGATTAAAAATATTATTTTATTTTATTTTTCTATCATATTAGAAACATAATGCAATATGCATTTATGTAATAACATTCACGTTATGAATGATTTTGTCAATCTAGATAATAAAATAAAATTAACAATCTTGACAAGCAATCCATTGTGAAATTAAGATCAGATAAAATCAATCAAAAACTAGTTTATGTAACCATTAACACCTGAATAAATCTACGTAATTGGTTATATGACAATGACATGCATTATTTAAATTATGAATCATCTATATTCATACATGTATACTAATTATGCATAAAGCAAACTGAATTATGTAAGTATATTTCCTAAGAATCAAAATTTGCAGATTTTAAATCATAATTGTAATACTGATACAAATAATATAGGGATTACACAATTTCTTTTAACGTATAAACTTATGCTTTACATATTTTTTAGAAATGTTAGAAAAAGAATCGTTTTTGAGAGTTCAAAGCCAACAATCAATTGGTCTAAGGCGTCTGAGCTAACATGTCAACTAGCAAACAGGCAATAGTTTGCCAGGACTATTGCATGTAGAATGTGTTTAACGTTCATTGAAGAAAAACTGCGGCTGAAATTATTCTTGTTTATGTTTATGAAAGTAGCTATTGACATCAGTTTTGCATGCCATGTATTACCATGTATATGATTTCTGCTATGAAACAGCCTGAAGGTCCTCTTTGTGTCAGCAATAAGTCAAGTGAAGTCGTGAAAAGAATGGCTAAGCCCTTATTTGAATCTGGTCCTAATATCACTGGTGATAATTGGTTCATCGGTGATTTAAAAAAATAGAAGCTGTCCTATGTTGGAACTGTCCGCAAAACTAAAAGACAGTTGCCCACACCAAATGTTTCGGTTAATGGAAAGAAACAATACACCAGCATGTTTGGTTTCAGTGATGGGAAGACTTTGGAGTCTTATGTTCCGTAAGTAAAGAGGAACGTGATTTATGTGTCTTCACTTTATGCCAATAATGTCATCGATCCTGAATCCGGAGAGCAAAAAAAGCCAGAGATGATAACTTTCCACAATTCCACCAAGGGGAGCGTTGCTACTGCAGACCATATATGCATTACTTACAGCGTGAGCCGAAACGTCAAGTGTTGGCCAATGGTGATATTTTTCACAATGCCGAATTTGAGTGCTATCAATTCTCAAGTTATAAACCCCAGCATCAACTGGAACCATTGCGTAGAAGAGGTTTCCTAAAAACGTTGGTCAACCAACTAATAGTTGGAGAAGTGTGAAAACAGTTAGAATCTCCACCTGTCTCCAAATGCGACTGAAAATATTTATTCCCATTGATGATTTTCGAAAAAACTCACCCCCTTCAGCATCCAAAAGACGTAGATGCTCAATCTGAACCACAGAAACGGGTTTCAGAAGGATGACAAATTATGAATGTAAAAGATTTCACACCGCAATCTACCTGGCTCATGCAAATATGGTCTGCGGAACGCAGTGGCGTAGCAAGGGTATGTGCCGCCCAGGGCGATCCTTAAAATTGCCGCCCCCCCCCCCATACAATTTTTTCAGGGTCATAAAATCAGCATTTCTTAAAATAATAAATTAGTTATTATTAAGATCTTGTTATTCGTGGATTTATATATGTTTTAGTGCATTCAGGGTTAAGAACCACACTAGACGATCCCATCGCGAATATGCCGCCCCCAAGCAAGTGCCGCCCGGGGCGGCCCGCCCCCTCCGCCCCACCATAGCTACGCCACTGGCGGAACGTGCTGTACTGTGTTAATATATCCCTATTCTGCTGAACTGTAGCCATCTCGTCTTCTGAACCCTGCACTACAATAAAACAATTTTTTATCAAACATTCAACTAACAATTTAAGTCAATCTTGTTAGTAGATCGGAAATTTTAATATTTTTTTTTTAATTTTCTGGAAAATAAATTCGTTCTATTTTGCAACAAATTTTTTTTTTCAAATAGCTCCTCGAAGGTCAGTGATTACTTTTATAATACTAAAATTTAATTTAATGTATATTAATTACGATTGTTTTACCTTCGCCTGACAGGCGCATTTCGCCCGAACTCACCGGTGCCAATATTGTGTCCGACGTGGGGTTAGATATGTTGAATTAGAGTTTTCTGATCATTGCTGAACTGAATTTAATTTTATGTGTTTAATAGGACATTATTTTTATTCTCCCATTTATTAAAACATTGTATTAAAACACATTGTATCTTCCGCAATGCAATTAAATTTTCAACGCTGGCAGCACCGAGCACTCACATGTTTTATGTTGGCGGCGCTGCAGTTGAGTTTGTTTTGTTGGTATCGCTTCATTCGCCGCAGGTTTTCGGAGTGCGATCAACATGTCTGAAGAGCGCGTAGGAGGTGAAGCGACCGATGCGGTTATTCAGCAGAACAAGGAGGAGGCGGAGATTCTGAAAAATGACGCCAACGAGCTGTTCAAAAGTAACACACACATAACCTCAAAATGTCATCTGACGCCGAACCTCCTAACCTCCATTGTTCCCTACAATTAACATAACAAATCCAATCCATGTTTATTATCAATTTTTACTAAGCATTTCATCACAAATCATATTACAAAACGATGCATCTATACTTAATGGTCATTAAATGCTCAATTTAGTTATATCACACATCAAACAATGCTTCTATGATAGCAAGTAGAGGTTTCTCTATGACATGCACGTGTAGTACACCTTAAATATTCATATTTATATAAAACGATGATCGGCTTGCATGGATTAACTCCTGTTGCAGCTAGCATTTATCATGTTTTAATTGATTTTAATATTTTTTTCAGATCAACACTACGACGAGGCGATTACCTTATATAGCAAATGTATAGAATTGGACCCGATGAATGCTGTTTATTACGCTAATAGAAGCATTTCTTACCTTAGAATGGAATGCTTCGGATACGCATTAACAGATGCGTCCAACGCCATAAAATTCAATAGAACCTACTTAAAAGGGTACTATCGAAGGGCCGCCGCTCATATGTCGCTCGGCAAATTCAAATTAGCACTAAAAGATTTTGAATATGTATGTTCATGTATCTTTAAAATATAAAATAGTCTTCAATGCCCCAAATATATTTCTTTTTTAATTATATAAATCTAAAATGTATTCAAAACAATGAATTAAAAAATTCATTTTTTTATTTCAATATAATTTTAAAGAATCTCGTGAACAATATGTTATTAAATTTCAAGATTCTTTGTGATAAATACCGTAAGTCCTCTACTTAGGTGATTAACTGCATCTGAATGTTTTCAGGTAAATAGAAGAAAACTTAAATTCGGGCAATTTTCAACACAATTTTCATAGTTTCAAAGGATATGTTAAAATTAAATATTCCTACACACATACATTTAAGACAATGGAATATAAAATAAACTATTATTCAAATAAGTACATATTAGAAAAAAACATACATGTATTTTTAGTTTCTAGTTAAATGTATGTAATATTGTCCTTGTGGCCCTTTTCTTCATAAATTAACGTATGGCATGCAGTAGCATCATTCAATGCTTTTAACATGTTCGTAAATTCTTCTAGGCCATATTTAAATATTAAGCCATCTTGGTTAAAAATTGCTTTGATCGGTTATTTTTATTACTGTTCTTCCGAAAAAAGTATTCTTTTCTTTTGTCCTCAAGTTCATCAGAACTTAACTCATTTACGTTATAAACGAAATCGTCTTTCAGATTTAGATCTAATTCTTTGGTCATTCCATCTAGTTTGTTAATAATATCTTCAGTTGGCATACTAACTCTGACCAACTGAGTAGTGAGGTTATTCCATATGTTATCCATCGTAGATATAGAAATTTTATTCCAAGCATTAACAATATCTTTAACAGCTTTATAAATGTCGTACTCCCCAGAATTGCGCTAACAATTTGACATTCTGTCCATAGACAATACTTTTCAATCTATGTAATACATCCATTGGTTGTATTCAGAGGAAGGAAAATTATTTTTATGTTTTCATTATTATTACATGACATGACTAGTGCATTTTCAACTAACAATAAAATATTAAATGGTAGGTTTTTGTATTTGCAATTTTTTTTCTACCTATTACCGATGCTCTTCATTTAGATTTCCATGTAACGGCTAGCAATGTTTTTGTTGTGGTAAATTAGATTTGGTTTGATTTTGCAATCTCAAGCTGCATTTTCACCAAGTATCTTTTGATACTGTGAAAAAATTTCTTTGTCGAAATATGTATGACTGGATTTAAATTTGTTTTCTTTGACTCCTGTTATCCAAACTTTGGTATCGTGTTAGATTCGCAACAATACAAAGCACGGTGAAATTAAAAAAATACAAATTCGACTTAGTCAAGGACTCACTGTATTACAAAACTACATTCGACTTTTTTCTATGAACAAACTTTTTTCTCTTACTGCCAGAAAATTTTAATTTAGTCATCAACCAAAAGCATTTGTAATTGTTAGTCTTTATCATTTTTGAAATCACAAATTTCATGAAATTCATTCATTTTTAAGACCTGTCGATTTTAGTGAACACTCTTGCTCTATAAATATTGATATTATTGACAAAAATATCTCCAACCGATTAAAATCACTAATCTTAGACTCCAATGTTGTTCAGTTCTAACTGTGGAATAAGTCCTTTACTTTTTCCATGTCCGGTAATTAACCACAAGTTGTATAAACTCATTTTAACTAGAGCATTAAAGGACTATAACTGGATTTAAAACTATGTGTAGGAAAGACGAGTTAAATTTAAAAAGATACTTATTTCATTTGGGGTGCTGAAGACTTAAATAATACTGCATCCGTACAAATAGTTACTTCATTGATTTTTTTTTAGATTACAAAGCTGCGTCCTAACGACGATAGTGTCTCTAATAGGTATTTAGAGTGTCAGAAAATCGTCACGAAAATGAACTTCGAGAAGGCAATTGCGGGAGACCAAAAACACAAGTCAATACTTGACACTTTAAATTTAGAAGCAATGAGTCAGTATTTTATTAATAATTCAATCAAAATATATCTGATCATAACTATATTTTCATTTAATTGACAGCAATCGAAGATAAATACGACGGACCTAAGCTAGAGAATGAAAAAGTCACACTCGAATTCGTCAAAGAACTGATGGAGACGTACAAGTCCCAGAAAAAGTTGCACAGGAGATATGCTTACAAAGTCGATCGTCGTTCAATGCAAATTTATATGACATTTATTGTATTTTTTATATATATTTTATTTAATTTACAGATTCTGGTAGATATCAAAGCCTACTTCGAAAAACAACCGTCGTTAGTGAACGTCACAATACCTCCCAAGAACAAGTTTACCGTTTGCGGAGATATTCACGGTCAGTTTTATGACCTGATGAACATTTTCCATCTGAACGGTTTGCCTTCATCAACGAATCCTTATCTGTTCAACGGCGATTTTGTCGACAGAGGATCATTCAGCGTTGAATGCATTTTCACATTATTTAGCTTCAAACTTTTGTATCCGGATCACTTTTTCATGTCTAGAGGTAAATACTATTTCTAAATTGCTATTTCTCTACGATAGTACATTACTCACGAATTTAATTATTTATTTAGGAAATCATGAATCGTCAACGATGAACCAAATGTACGGCTTTGAAGGAGAAGTAAAGGCTAAATATTCCGAAGTGATGGCCGAATTGTTTACAGAAGTGTACAACTGGTTACCGCTAGCTCACTGTTTGAATAACAAAGTATTAGTCATGCACGGTGGGTTGTTTTCGGAAGACAACGTCACCCTGAAAGATATAGCGTCGATCGATAGAAACAGACAGCCTCCCGCCGAAGGTTAGTCAAACTTTTTTATCTAATTCGGTCTTAAATATTAATTATTTTATTCATTATCTTTTAGGTATTATGTGTGAATTGCTGTGGTCTGATCCACAACCGGGTATTGGCCGAGCGCCCAGTAAAAGAGGAGTTGGCTGTCATTTCGGACCAGACATAACCGAAAACTTCTTAAAGCTGAACAATTTGCAATACATAATCAGAAGTCACGAGGTAAAGAATGAAGGTTATGAAGTGACGCACAATGGAAAGTGTATCACTGTGTTTTCAGCGCCCAATTATTGGTAAGATTTACTTTTAAATAAATGATTGCTCTAGTAATAATATATTTCATATTGCTTTACAGCGATAGCATGGATAATAAAGGAGCATTTATTACTATGACTGGCGAGGATTTGACTCCTAAGTTTACGTCTTATGAGGCCGTGGTTAGTATATTTGTATTGCTTTATAAATCATATCAGTTTTTCAACTTATTGTGGTACACTTATCATAATAAGTATTTTGATAAGCGAAGTATTATCAAATATGCGGTCAATTCGAAAAATTCCTGAACTTATTTATCACATGTTTACTTCTAATAACTGTAAATAGGCGTTTTTTGATATAATAGCAAGTCTTCAATATTTACTTTTTTTGAAGTTCAATACAGAAATACCTACTAGTATTAATACTTATAATGTTTTTTTTTTAGTACAAAATAAATAACTTTCTGTAGATAAAATGTAGATGTTCACATAGTTTCACACGGCTGACGAACTACATTTTATGTCAATCACACCATGTTTTCTAATAAGTGTACAAGAGAAATATGTTTTGCATCCTCCGTTCTTGAAATATTATATAAAGACATTCCGTGTAGCAAAAATGTTAACTTGATGAATGCACAAGTTTTATGAAGAAGAAAAAATGATTTTGTCATAAATTCCTTAACACTAAAAATATGTTCAAATATTTTTTTAGTACTGTAAGCATTATCAAGTTCGATGCTGCTATATACTCATGAAACTCAACCATTTAGTTAATGCTAAACTCGTAAATAGAATGATGAGACTAATAATAAAATAAGATAAACTGTGGGATATTTATAAATGTTAGGGCAAATTCCACAAGCCTCAATTCGATTACCATTACTTTGAGTCAATAATTTAGAAGCTTTTAAAAAATTTGATTAATCAATATATTTTATTATACTAATCTAAATATAATTGTTTCAGCCTCATCCTGACGTTAAACCAATGGCGTTCGCAAGTCCGCTGTTGAACCTATTGGGTTAACAACATTCGTCTTAATTTCTACGTTTTATACACCTATGAGCTGATCTAACTACACCTTGGATTTTTATGCAAAAACATATCACGTCCTCGAACGAACAAAGGTGTTATAATCGATGCGAATAGCTAAAAATACGAATAATAAGAAAAGTAAGTAATGCAATTCATTCGGCTTTCACTCTGCGCTACATTTTATTAGATGAATTTGTATCAAACACCATTCCAAGCGTCGGTTTTTGCTTCTTTCCAAGATCAGTTTTGTGTAGTCTGAAAGGTGATGAATTAATCACCTCTTATTGTTTTTAATATAATAATTAAAACGTTTTCTAAATTAGTATTACCGAATTTTTATGAAGACATGTGATTGAAGCAAAAATATTGAAGTACAATAAATTAGTTATATTTCGCATTTTATTAATTATTTGTGTAAATCGAGGTTTCTTTGGCAATTGTGCGGGTAAAGATATCTCGCCAATGAATGGATTATGGTTGGACTAGAAACCTCGATGTGAATGCATAGTGAACAATCATTTGAACAATTTCCAATAGTCGAATTGTATAATAAGAAATAATGAAATGTATTTTATATATGTACATTGTAATAAATTTGCTCCGGATAAGTTATTTTGTTTTATTGTAAAATTACATATCCGTGTGTCTAACCAATTGCACCGTTTACTACATGGTTATTGAAACGACCATTTCAAATATTAAAAGGAAATAAACAACTCGCTAGACAAGGTTTAACTCAATACCACAATTGTGTAATACTCTGAGATTTCAGACTACTTTAACCACTCGTAAGCAGCAGAAAAACTACCCCTTTGTGCGTAAAAACCACACATCTACACCTTGCATTAATGATGTTCGAAAGTTACACTTCAAGACGTGAACAAATTTCGTTTATTGACTAATCAAGCGATGCAACTGGCCCACCAACATCCGCATCCATGATTGAGAGTATAAAAGATGTAATACTTTGTCACACCTAAAGATGATCAAACGATTCGAGATAGCAGGTGATCAGAGTCATGCTAAGACAGCATTGCTAGAGACATCAGCGGATCGTCCAGAGGACATCGCGATGACAATCTCAGCTTCTCCATTAAGCACTCAGTCTACGGAATACAACTCGACAATTGTACTTATTTGAATAATCTGTTACCAGCTTTCCCGGTGTCTATTTTAGCTTCAAAGGCACATCCCTTTGGCCTCAAAAACTGAAAGACATAATATTATAAATAGTATGTCATCGTTGATCTGTTATAACATCCAATGTGAAAAATGTTTTTTCTTACCAAATTACTTGATAAAATTTCCATTACGATTTATATCACCCAATATAAAATTTTACATAAATTTATATAAAACTTATGAATATTTTTAGATAAAGTTGTAGAGTTAAGTGAATTCTATCGGTATAAAATTAAATGTGTTTACTCTTGTAACTTTTTGTCACTTGGTCTCCGAATCGTCTAGAATGGTTAAATGCTTAAATTTTGGTGGATTCTTATTTGGACTAGCTGTGACATGAAATAGAAAGCGACGACTTCCTCAGTGATTTTGGTTAATATTTGGCTTGGTACAAGCTCGGCTGAACTGAGTGGTAGAAAAGTTCTGAATGAAAGTTTCTAACCTAAATGAATCCAATACGTCTTATTTAAGCTTATATATCTTTTAGATATAGGGTAATTCCTTCGTCTTGAGATTGAAAGTCGCTGTTATTTACATTATCAGGAATAATAAACACATGATGATGTTTGATTCTCAGCAAAATACCGTCAAAAGAATCCATTCAATGTGAGTGTTTTAAAGTTTTAATTTTGTTGTTAATAAGAAAAACGCCTATGTAGTAACAATATTTTTTAGTTAGTTATAAATTAAATATTTCGTTACCAAGTTTTTTGTACCATACACGACTGAATTAACATATTTTTATTATACACTGTTCTAGGTAGGAATCCGACCATACTCATCATTTAAAGACGACTATTTCAGCCTTACTGTTAGCTTTGTGATATATACAAATAATCATTTAATTTTATATTGGTAGCAGATTTTTTGTCTGACTTTATGAACTATGTCTTTTTCTGCATTTAGTATGTGTATACACGGATGCAACGAAAATATATCACACTTCTAAGGCTTATATCTTCAAAACTAATATTTGTAGATTAATAAATAATGCATTATTTGCTAGCTTATATAGTCCTATTTATAACCTATACTTTCACTTCTTAACCCATTATACGGTAACGTTTTAAAGACAATTTTGTTTCAAGGTGTAAATAATAATAGCGATGACTCACATTCTAACGCGCACATATGTATATGATAAATTTAAATTAAATAAGAACAAGTTTTTTTATTAAATACACACAATTTTATTAAATTGTTTATAAGTTAATACCTAATAAAAGCATGTTTTAAATAAATAAGAGCTGCCACTATTGATATGCTCAAAAATAATAAATATTTTTCTGTATTACACATTAAAATAGATTTTATGCAATACAATAGCGTCTGATATTACATGGTGTTATGATGGTATTACATTTGAAAGCACCTTCATAACTGTTTGCTTATCTAATTTACATCTAGAATACAAAGATTGACAATCTGTGTTAATATCTTTTCCAGCTTCCAATGCTTGCTTCATTGCAGTACCGTCCAGCATATAAGAGATGAGCGAGTTACTATAAAACAATATTAAGCATAAAAACAGTTATATACATAAAATTATTTAAGAAAAACTTACTCTGAAATGGTAGATATAAAACTATCAACATCAGTACCATTTCCTACAGCCATGTTATCTAAAGCTGATTGAACATAAGAACATGCTACTCTCTGAACACACGATGACGAATCCACGTTGTTTCTTTCCAGTGTTTCATCTAATTTTGTCAATAAGGCTGTGAATGAACTAACGTCTGTTTCTACACCTAAACATAGAAAATGAATTAAATTATGGCTAAGATGATTTTATAGTTAATGTTGATAGCATACTTCTTCCGTATCCACCGCCATACGAATATGAAAATGCAGATACTAGTTTTGGTAATATGAGGACAGCTCCTAATCCAATCAAAGAACCTAATAAGACTCCTCCCAGATCAATCTTCATTGGACCGTATATGCTTGGTGGACCACCACCAGCCGATGGATATGCACCCTATAAATTAAAAAAAAATAGTACTAGCTCATCAGAATTTGGAGAGTCAAACTATGATAAAAATGAAAGCCATTATCTTAGTCACGAATTTCATGAAACAGATGATCGCTTTAAAGCACTAATAATAGCACAAAACACTAAAAAAAAGCATTCATTAAGAACAACAAAATTATTCGAGCATAAGTGTTTCGTAAATGGTAAATGCTATAGAAGAAAGAAAACGTAAGAAAGTTCATCCAGTTATAAAAAGCTTTTCACATTTTATATTGATGCTCATATTACATCAATCAATAAAAATGACTCAAAATATGATTTCAAAATTATAGCACCATATTAATAGGCACAAATAATAACTACTACTACTGGTGGTTTATTTCAAATGGATTTGTTTAGCAATAGACCTTCAGATGATTTGTAGTGCTGTAGAAATGTTTCTGGGACGCTTAAAGATTGATAGTCTTTTTCCAAAAATAAATTATTGAACCAAATATTACCTGAACACCGCTACCTCCGTAAGCAGTTATTCCAAAGCGTTGGGTCCTTTGTTCTGGAGAGCCTCCAATCGAATTGCTACTCTCAACTGAAGAATCGAATTTTTCCAATGTGTTCTCGACCCTTTCGGAAGCTTCTGCTGTCTGGTCGTCTACTCTGTAGTATCTGGAGTGCGGATGAAATCCTTCATAACTAAAATAATATATCAATTTAATCAATTCTTAATATACATTGAACATCTTTCTTAAAAAAGTAAACTACCTGGATGGATGACTATTGGCTACAGCTTCAACAGTAGCATACAAACACAAAAGCGCCACCCCAACAGCTCGAACCTTTGATGCCATTTCAACTGCTTCTCCTGTGATTTCAGACTCGGAACTGAGCGATACTCTTCAGGTCGCATTTTTATATACGCGCATCTTTATTGACGTAGTCACGCTAGTGATCTATTACAATGCCGAGAAGAAAATACAGTGGCGAATGAGGTAACCCGCTGGCGTAACGATAACGACACATCATCATTGTTCGCGACAATTTAGAAGCAGGTAGCTTTTCCTTTCGTCCGGAGCCAATGTTGCGCCTGTTTGTTTATAATTTCACTTTTGCCGATGGTATCTGCGCAATGTGCACTCTTTGGATACAATGGGACGAGTTCTGCGCTGGTGAGCGCTAAACGGTAGACTGAAATTTAGGTTTCCTGATGTCTTACAGCCTTTGACTGCTAATCGTTGCGATTCATAAGTATCAACTCAATTGCGATCTGAGGTGAGAAGATTCGAATTATATACTAAAATCTCACATTTAATTTACCCATTATTCCATGATTACAAATTGTATAGTTTTATCGTCTACAAATTATCCATATAACCGTAAAGATGGCGCAAAAGTTAAAAGCATTACCCAAAAATTAAGTAAAATGCTGAACTTTTTATTAAAGGCATAATTATTTATTTTGCTACACAATAGTATAATAACTGAAAACTATATTATTAAACAGAAAATACATATGTCTGTCTGTCACAGAAACTATCCATAAACGGCAAACAGTAGCGACGTGACTTTTGCACTTGTTATTCTATCTTGCATTTCAACTGTGCTATTTTCAACTTTAAAGTTTTATTTATTAAAGATTACATGCTACTGCAATACGTACTAATGAAACTGAACAACGACCTGCTGACGACCTATTGCATGCTACTAGATACGTACAATAAAATTAATTTGTAATAATAGGATGAATAAAATTAATTATAATGTTTGAAAAATGAGTTTGAATCTATTCTGAATACAGAAAAGACGACTTACAATAGAGATTGCGACAAAATAAGTTTATATGGAATACTCTTTAGACGAAGACTGGCACAATATACTAAAGATAAAATGTTAGATCGAGAAAGACAGGACATTTTACAATATAAAGAAGGTTAGAAGGTTAGGCTTATTTTTGAGAATGATAATAATACAGTTTTATGTACCCCCTTTTCGGAAGTAAAAAATGTGGAAGTGATCTAGCAAATGAAGTAAGATCAAAAATTAATTCAGACCATAAGAATATGAAAACTCTTTTACTTAGGTCACATAATGCGTCATTCCGAAAATATTAACTATTATACCTTATAGTTCAATGCAAGATACTAGTTAACAAGAGACCAAGGTGGGGCAGAATACAGAGCGATTTAAAAAAGGCTGTAAAAAAAGACAATCAATTTTTCTAAATATTATTTTCACCATCTAAAGCTAAATAAAATAGCATTAAAGATAAGTAAGTATGAAAATGAAAAAATAACTAATTTTTAAAAATAGCTCTGGTAAGTCTTACCCTGGACTCAAGCAAGTTCATGTTAGATCCTTTCTTTCAGGACTTTAATTGTTCACGGTGCATTACCCTGATACTCTGTACTCTTCAGGTAACACCACAAGAAAAAATCGTACGTTGTGAGGTCCAGTGAACACTCGCAGTAGAACCATGCGATATCCCCATTTCGAGAAATCACGTGATTGGT
Organism: Plectrocnemia conspersa; assembly: GCF_051122295.1. Taxonomy (NCBI): domain Eukaryota; kingdom Metazoa; phylum Arthropoda; class Insecta; order Trichoptera; family Polycentropodidae; genus Plectrocnemia; species Plectrocnemia conspersa. The sequence continues at coordinate 13,586,635 of NW_028277172.1, forward strand.
AAATAAGCCATTAACAATATTCATGTTTACTCCCTTGAATTAATTAAAACGAGGACATTTTTTCAACAGGACAGAGCAATCTTCCACGCAACTTTTTTTACACCCTTTTCAAAATCGCTCTTTTTTCTGCCCCACCTGTATAAAGAATATTTTTCTGAATAACTTATCCTAGTGGTTTAAAAACAGCACTACGTCCTTATTTAGATAAATGTAACTGGAATGACTGTTAATGTCTGACAACGGATGAAGCAAATTAAAAAAATATATATCGTGTTGCAATAATCAGATATCAACGAGAGCTAGCAATAACACTCCGTTCCAGTCTGCAAAGCTGCTAAGTAATGTCGACTTTTTGTCCATACTACGGCAGTTGCTAATATTTTTTAATTAAATAATTATAAACGCTACAATATTTAAAAAATCAATAAGCAAAATTTATTAGATTTCACTTCAATATATTCTTGAAAAATAATAGATTTTACATAATTTTTGATATAAAATGTAAGAGTTTTAAGCTATACGAGAAAAAAATATTCATTTTAATAAATTACAGTGATATTTTCTTCAAATGAATAGTTTTATGAAAAATTATTTAATTTCTCGATAATCATCAGAGACTAGTAAATAATTTAATTAATCAATAATTTTGCAGTGGGATTCACTTTAACAGTTAATTGAAAAAAAAAAGACAAATGAATTTAACCTATGAATATTACTTTTTGGAAATAATTTTGCAATCATGCTTGTATACGTTACATACGAAACTTCAAAAATTTCTTTAATGTAAACAAAATTACTCGATATAAATTTTTACTGATGAAAATTCTGTACTGAGACTCATAATATTTCCTAGTTTTGACGTACTACTAAAACTTGTGTTTTAATATGATTGTTGGTAGATAAAAGGTGAATATCGTTACTTCATTAGAATAAAGCTTTATAAATAAAATCATATATCTGTCAATATAAAATATAATATGCTCTATACGACATTCTCTTATGGTAGCTCAACCGTTAAATGACGTCTGCGAAAAATATTTCAAAATGCTTGGTTTTGTTATGAGAAACACGTTTCATTTAGACAATTCGTCAGTTAATCGTATCTATGACAATTTAGTTCGCAGGATCTATAATTTGGAGTATTCGAATAACCAGATACTCCCTCTTAATTGAAAAAGTGCAAAAAAGGTTCTTGAGATACCTCTATATTAGGATATTTAGTTATTATCCGTATTCTAGTAACGATCGCGTCTTCTTCTGATTGGATCCAGGACGTCCGCACTAGCCAAATTGCCTATGGCTGTCACCATCCAGATCCTTAATACGCTGGCATTGCACATTGCTATAGTTAATGTCAAAATAATGTATTTTATATATTAACTCACTAACCTATGTACATGTAAACATGTTTGTTTGATGGTAATTTACGTATTTTAATTTAATTAGTATTCTTTAAAAAATATGTTTTGCAATTATCGATGGGGGCTTCAAAATCAGATGGCCGTGAAAACGCCAATGGCGCCTAAAATGACGACTTGATTGCTATATTGATTAATTATAAGTAAAATATCTATAGAATTGTGTGCATTCAACGTCAGAACTTTCACTTACCGGTTTCAGAACAACGTGAAAAATGACAATGAAGTGAAGCTGTATTTTTCTCTAATTACTTGAATTACAATAAACGGAAAAATATTAGTTACTGTAATCGCGGAAATGTTCGCATATGACGGATATTTCCATTTTTGCTGTCAACCTACAATGGGCTGAAGTGTCGAGTGAAGTCGTTCAATCAAGAGATCGTATCTCTCAACTAGGTAGACAAAGAGAATTTTGGATAAAAATGAGCTGACCCGACAGAAGTACATCAGTTTGCCTTGAAACGTGCACCGCGAAGTACGCGTCTTTGAACTTGGCCGCGAACGTTAATAAATAATCTATTAATCACCTAATAAATTAAGTAAATCGATTAATAATACATAAATACTTTAAAAAAGAATAATACAAAATGTTTAAAACATATAAATTGTTTTCTATAAATATAATTCAGGGCGATACATAATTAATTATTGGAATTTCAGAAGTATTTAATTACCATAAAATTAATCATTTTAAAATAATTACCTTTATTTACTTGTGTTACTAAATTTAATATTGACTAAGAAATACTGTGCCTCATCTTCTTGATTATTATTATTCTTTTAGAAGTAAAATTATTTCATTGCTGATACCAACTGTTTTACATCAAAAGTGTATGTGTCGATTAAAATAATACAATAAATATATTAAACAATGTTTAACACTTCTTGATTAAAAACAAAAACAAAATTAATATTTATACTGAATAGACAAATGAATAAATTACTTTATAAGAATAGCACATAGAATATAATCAATGTGTATTACTCAAATATAAATGATTATATAATTCTATAGGAAGTGTAGATGTGCATTAGATCGCGCTGCATAAACTATTTCATATGAAACTCTACCAAATACAGCAGTGTAATTAATTATATTTGGCACTATTTTTTAATTCTTTGTCACAAAAATAATTATTAGAAAATAGATTTACACTACGTGTGAAAAATCACATTTTATAAATGGTGTATATTTTATGCTAGGCCATTTTTAATACGTTTTTCGTAACAGTTACTGATTTTGGCCTGAATATTGTTTATAAGCTGTTGAAGCTTAACATAAATATTTTCCGTTCAGGACTCCAACTTGTCCAGAAAATCCTCGTGTTGATGTACTCGGGTCCTATTTAAAAGTATCCTTAACACACTCGACCGTGGCTTCGTTCCTAGCAAAGCGGGGTCTGGCAGTTCGTAAAACGTCACTTAAAAACCCTTATTCCTCAAAATAACCAATCAAACGTCTAGTCATTGCTTTGCTTAGATAATCGTTTACGCAGTAATGGCGTTGATATGTTCGTAGAGTTAAAATTATTGTAAAATTTTACAATTTGTGGTTGTTGTTCGGTCGCAACATTTTGCATAGTTAAAATCTAAATTTTTTTTTATAAAATATGAAAAAAATAATAAAAAAAAAATGTTTTTTATAAAGTCATTAAATATTGCAACCTAATTATGACTTTTGTATTTCAGAATCCATAAAAGACACAAATATAATGTTTCATTTAGGTATAATCGCTGTCGTTGTTTCGCCTTAGACACAATCATTATCCGCGCGATTTATAACAATGGAAAACACTTTATGTGCAACAAGTCATAATTCGTCTATTGTTTATATAGTTTCTAAAGTATGTTAACGTCACATTTTATTACAGATTATCAAATTTTCGAAATGCCGAAATATAAAAATGTTCAAGTAAATCGCACCTTCCTGATTGGATGTTTATGCCTTACTATATTTGGAGCTACACAAGCCATAAACAACGCCACAAGCAGCTACATGCTCCTAGACGACGAGCAGATATTAAAGGGAAGATTTATAGGGGGTAATAGAAAACCAAGATTTTTAACTTTTCACACGACTGACAACGATATTGCTGTAAGAAGAGTTTATATATAATATAAATATATATTGAACCATTATACTAATTATCCTACAATTTCAGGTAGAAATGCAGCTTTCAGTGCCCTTTTTAACGATTCCTGTAAAAAAGACCATAGACGGAACGTCAGGATTAATGAATGTAAATTAAATTTTTACATAATTATATTTAATAGTTGTAAAGCCTTATTATTTTGTATATAGAAGTTCCAAGGGGCTAATCTAAATTTGGGCGCAATAGGATTAGCAGGAGCTGCCATATTTGCTTCAGCGTTTATATTACCTTCCGTATTAAAAATGTTGTCAGTCGAACACGTTTCAAGAATGAGCAGTTTTGCAAGGGGTAATATTTTTTATAATTTAAATATTGGAATAGCTGTGATATTTTGCTTATACGTTTAGCTTTCAATGATAACAACCAGTGGTTGGATCGTTTAGAACGCGAATTACAAATTCGCGGAATCCCCCCTAAGGATTGCACAGGAAGAGCTCTTTGCCAGTTAGTGCAACACTCCAACGATGCTTTCACAAAAGGAGAACCCGACAGCTCTAATAAAATTATTATTGGATTAACGAGGTATTGTTTTAAGTTGTATTTATAAATATTATTATTTATTATTATTATTATTATTTTGTTTTAGCAATGAATGGTTCTTAAACATGATAAAAAACACAGTCTTTCAAGAGGCGATTGCATATGGATATGCTGATAAAGACTGTTCGAGTATTTATTCGGAGTGCAAAATAAGTCAAAAAACTTTTCAGGATGTTATTAGGAAAATATCTGGAATTTTATTTAGCTCTTAAATTTTTGTATAATTACTCTTTACTTACAAAAAATGTTCCTATTTATTTAAATGTGTATTAAAAATAAATATATATTTGTGTTATTGCTAAAATAATATTTTTTATGTTGAAAAACGCTGCCAGAAACGTTTCGGTTCAGATTTAAAAATATTTTTTGTATTGAATTACAATGTTTTTACTGTCATTACAAAGTTTTCTGCGCCTTACAGAAACGTAATTGCTTAATTACGAAAGCATACTTATTTATTGTAAATCTAGCAACATAACAGTCGTTAGTCCGAATTCGATTTTATTTGAGTTATTCATCTGTGAGATTAGGAAAATCTAGGACAACCTAATATATGATGATCAATCAGAAAAATTGTAACAAAGCTTTAGCTGCAGCGAACGTGAAACTAGCCCAACTATGTATTATTATGATACACTAAACCGCTTCTCAGAACCAGTTATGTACATAGTTTTGCTTCTGAGAACTCACTTCCCTCGGCCAGATGCCAGATAGCACACGAGACACAGTCAGAAGTAGTGGTTAAGTAATCTTTCACTGCGCACCAGAATGAGGACGTCAAAGAGTCAACTTATTCATAAAATCGCCCAAATAGTAACAAACAGGTGTCTGAACGATGTAGTTCTATAAGCTCCTTTTAAAAATGTTAATTGATGTTATATATGTTTTACGCCGACGAGGAAAAAAATGTTCTTAGAAAGTCTAATGCACACAAATCAATTAGATTTAAGACATTCAAAAGTAATATCGTCGCAACAATTATGGCAGGTCCCGACACATGCTGAAAGCACGACAAATTGTTTTCCTTTTAACTACTTTCTAAAACAAAATTTGAGATTTGTATATTACTAATTGTTATGAAAATAAAAATTTAACGCGTAGTATAGCAGAACTACCATATTCTTTCTCTAATATCAAGCATCATATATAAATATAATTTATTTTCTACAGAGCTAGCTCTGAGCTCCGATTCACTCGCGTAGGTCCACGCGATTAAAATGAAATTTTAATAAAAAGAGACGTTAATAATAATTTTATCGCAAAATGTAAAACTACAATTCATGTAACGATATTTCATTATCCTAAAAAATACGATAAAATCAAAATTGTGCGAATTTTAGGGTCGGTTTTGCCGTCTCAGACTTTGTGTATCTTTATAAAATTCATATACCTAGACAGAGCCGGCCTCGCGCTCCATCAGAATTCCATCGTTACTTTTGCGTGCGCCTTGGAACCCTTTGTGCAAAAAAAGCAATAACCAGAACAACTTGAATGTGTCATTTCTATGAATCATTCCTTAATATTTGTTTTTGTCGCTATGACAAAACTATGGCCCTTTACGTTAGCTCCTGTGTTTTCTTTTGTCGGTCCATGTTTCGGAAATAATGGGCGTGTGAAATTTGAACATACGTTGATTGCTAGTAGGGATTCGAAAACTTTTTATGTCGAGCACCTTTTTAAAATTAGTAATATTTCTACCAAGGAATAAATTTATTAAGATTCAATAATGAAAATAATCCTTAGGTGCTATATAATATATAGTTCTAGAATGTATTACTTTGATATTGGAAATTACAAACATTTTTTGCAGTCTATGTAAAGTACCTAGTTACTTTGCATGATGTATATACAATTAATTTACTTGAAAAATCAAAATATCGAACTGCTTCATATTAAAATTATTTAAAATTGTATTTAGAATTAAAATACTATATTAGTGTATATTATATTTGATTGAATAAATTTTGAATAAATCGTTACATAACCTTTTTAGCCTTTATTCTTGCGTCAGGTCCTACACTCGCCAGAGCGGGCTCTGATGTACTTGTGTTTGATATTTAAAAAAAAACAATATATAAAACAAACATTTGACTTATGTTTTCATATAATCCTCATTATTTTAAATTATAAACCTCTTCAATATACTTTGGGCGTGCGTACGTCTTGTTGACGTAGCGGTTGACCGCTGACTGACCGCTCACGCTCCGTCACTCGCCTCCCCCTCTCTCGCCCCTCTCGCCCCGCTACAGTACTCCCCTCCAGTGAACTAGCCGTGAGCAGTTCACGATTAAGGCGAACCCAAGACGAAATCCTGCAGGTGGCCGGGTATTCGTAGAGTCCTGGTCGCTCTTGATGTCGTGGGGGGCGGGCTGCGTAGCGTTGCTTGCTCATCCTCGGTTTCCGGGGGTAAAAGGTTGATCTCCGGCTGCAGCGGTGTCAATGAAGTCTCGTTCTATGGGGAAAAGTAGTGTCCCACGTAGCCTTCCTGTGTATCTTCAGGTTGGATGAATGCAGGCTTGACGCGATCTATTGACACTGCAACACTTTTATCCCTGATCTTTAGCATCTAGACCCTTTCCGTACGGGAAAGCACTTCGTAAGGTCCGTCGTAAGTTGGGCTTAACGGAGCTGCAGCTGCATCGCGTCGGACAAACACGGTTTTAGCTGATGCCAGGTTCTTAAAAACAAACGTTGGAGTGCTTCCATGCTGACGAGGATTCTTAGGGCGTAGAGCTGCCATCTTAACACGTAAGTTGTCGACGAAATCTTGCGGTTCGTTGGGCGTAGCTCGAGTGCCCGCTGATACGAACTCCCCTGGCAACGAGAGTGATTGTCCGTATACTAACTCAGTGGTTGATGCTACTAGATCGTCTTTCCATGCCGCCCTGATCCCAAGTAAGACAAGTGGCAGGATTTCCGTCCATTCTTCTCCGTTGTGGCAGGTTATGGCTGCTTTCAGTTGCCGGTGAAAACGTTCCACCATGCCGTTCGCCGCTGGGTGATATGCCGTGGTTCGAATGCAGGCGGCACCCGTCAGACTCGTTAGTTTCCTGAAAAGTGAACTCTCAAATTGCCGGCCTTGATCAGTGGTAATTCTTACCGGCGCGCCAAATCTCGCCACCCAACCGCTGAAGAAAGTCTTGGCAACCGTCTCTGCTGTTATGTCAGCGATGGGGAATGCTTCCGGCCATCTCGTAAAGCGGTCCACGCATGTGAGCAGGTACTTGAAATCCCCAGATATTGGTAGCAGTCCCACTATGTTCACGTTGACATGCTCGAAGCGGTTCTTCGGTGCCTCGAAGGTTCCTAAGGGTGCGTGTATGTGTCTGTTTACCTTAGAACGTTGGCACGGTATGCAGCTTCTAGCCCAGTCACGACACTGTTTCCGCATGCCCGGCCAAAAGTAGCGTTCGGTTACCATCTTGACAGTTGTGTTCGTCCCAGGATGTGCTAATCCGTGTACCGAGTCGAAAACTGACCGCCGGTACTGCTCGGTGATGTACGGGCGCCTCTCGTTGCACCAAATACTTGCACCCGACACGTGCCAAGGTAATCGCTGTAACGGTATTTCGCCTGCTGCTATAAGCTTTCGTAGTTCGTCATCCGTCGATTGAGCTGCGGCCAGGTCGTCAAAATTGATCGCAGCAGTCACAGCCTCCGTTCTTGATAATGCATCTGCGACCGTGTTTTCCTCACCGGGCACGTAATGTATATTCGTCGTAAACTGTCCTATGAAGTCTAGGTGTCGGAATTGGCGCGGCGAGCACTTGTCAGCCTTCTGATCGAGGGCGAACGTCAGCGGGCGGTGGTCGGTGAAGATTGTAAAGTTTCACCCCTCGACCATGTGCCTAAAATAACGCACTGCTTCGTACATAGCCAATAGTTCGCGGTCGTACGTACTGTATTTCCGTTGGGCCGAAGATAATTTCCGAGAGAAGAAAGCTAACGGTTGCCAGCCCCTCATGGAAGTTTTCTGGAGTTTTCTACGTCTGATGCATCGGTGAATATCGCTAGTTTCGCCTTAGGGTCCGGATGGGAGAGTAACGTAGCCTCGGCGACGGCGCGTTTGCAGTTCTCGAACGCACTTTCAGCGGTCGAGTTCCATTCGATCGGCGTCTGGTCATTTTTTTTTTACTCCGGTCAGCAATTGGTTCAGCGGCGCTTACGAATCAGCGGCTTTACGTATGTGTCGCCGATAAAAATTCACCACGCCGAAAAATTCCCGCAATTGCCTGATTGTTCGCGGTTTTGGGAATTCGCTAATGGCCGTCACTTTTTCAGTCACTGGTCGCGTGCCGGCTGCGGATACGCTATGGCCAAGAAACGTTACTTCCGAAGCGGCAAACACACACTTGGACGCGTTGATCAGCACTCCGTGATCCTTCAATCGCGTAAACACTTCGCGCAAATGTCGCTGGTGTTCTTCGACGTCCTGCGAGGCGACTAGAATGTCATCTATGTATGCGTATGCATAATCGAGCCCTCGCAAAACGCCATCGATGAACCGCTGGAAAGTCTGGGCCGCGTTTCGAAGTCCGAATGACATCATAGGGAATTCGAAGAGCCCGAACGGCGTGATAATCGCCGTCTTCTGCACATCTTCGGCTGCCATCAGAATCTGGTGATACGCGCGCACCAGATCTATCGACGAAAATATTCTTTTACCACTTAGCTGGCTTGCGAAGTCTTGAATGTGCGGCACCGGGTAACGGTCTGGTACCGTGCGTGCGTTAAGCGCGCGATAGTCTCCGCACGGGCGCCATTCTCCGTCTTTCTTGGGAACGAGGTGCAAAGGGGACGCCCAGCTGCTCTTCGATGGCCGGGCAATGCCATCACGTACCATCCTGTCGAAAGCGGTTTTCGCCTCCCGCATCTTCCTGGTGTCAAGGCGTCGCGGTTTAGCAGTCACCGGCGGTCTAGGTTCCGTCGTTATGTAGTGGACGGTATCGTGTTTAACGCGAGCGTTTGGCTGTCCGTCGGGTCGGGTTATTTCCGCGAACTCGGTGAGCAGCGCGTGGAACTGCGACCGGTCGGAAACAACATGGACTTCCTCCGCAGCGTTTCGTCCAATGGATCTCCCTTTCGTCGTCGAGCGAGCGGCTCCATCGGTGAGTGTCGCGCGTTTCAAATCTACGATGAGGTGGAAATGCGACAAAAAATCGGCCCCGACGATGGGCCTAGTAACGTCAGCCACAACGAACTTCCATACAAACGCTCTTCCTAACCCAAAGTCTAATTTGAAAGTTCGCTGGCCGTATGTCTTGATTTTGGCTCCATTGGCCGCGAAGAGCTCGTATCTTGTGGGTTCGATGACGTCGGCTGCGCGGCGAGGATAAATCGACACTTCCGAGCCTGTGTCGATCAAGAATCGTCCACCCGATCGATTGTCGCTGACGATTAGGCGGCGAGATATTTCGAGGTCGTTTTACGCCGTTAACGACTCTCGCTGTCGTTTCCCGCCGCTCTTCGGGATTTGTTCCAAGCGCACGGGGGACGGCATCGTCTCGCTGCGCTTCCATGCGTGCGGTGGAACCAGCACAAGTCGTTTCCGTCGGCGTCTGCGCATGCGCGTCGCTCAGCCGCCATCTTGTTTTGCGGTGCGCGCCGTCCGCCACTGCTTGCCGCATCGACGTATTTTTCGCGAGAATCCTCCATCCCCTCTGCGAGCAGTGCGTCGGCCAACTTCGCTGCCATCTCCAGCCTGGCGTCGTCTTTGACTGTCGCGTGCGTCACCAGGAGGCTGAGTACGCTGGCGCGTGCGCGTTCGGGAGTTTCCGAACCCACGTGTCGCTGACCAACTCCGACGGAATCGCGCTTCCGGCGTAAGTTCGCATCTGGCGGAGCAGCTCCGACGGCTTCCTGCCCTCCATCGGCGTCTCTTACATCTTTCGTAGCCGCTCTACGAACGAAGGTGCGAACGCGTCGAGGAGCCGCTTCTTTATCGTCGTGTACGGCAACTCGGAATCTGGCGCGAGTATCAAATCCGCGAACGCAGCGAGTGCCTTTCCGCGCAGTCCGCCAACTAGCACGTCGAATTTTTCGCTCTCGGTAAGCGCTTTCCTAGACCGGAAAACAGCTTCCATCTGCGCGAACCATAATTCACAATTGTCTATGTTAAATGGCGGAAAACCGCCGCTCGCTTCGAACTCCATTCTCGCGTCGCGTCGGGGTCACCAGTTTGGGCGTGCGTACATCTTGTTGACGTAGCGGTTGACCGCTGACTGACCGCTCACGCTCCGTCGCTCGCCTCCCCCTCTCTCGCCCCTCTCGCCCCGCTATAATACATACATACTCTATGTTAAATAAAACAAATTATAATAATTTTATAGTTAATAAAATTTAATTTGTATTCTTTTTCTGTGATTACATTAAGTGTATTATTTTTAACATTTGTAACGAACGGATAAGTTACTAATTATTATTATAAAATCAAATTCTTCGTTCGACTTTCTCTACTTCTTCCTCCCCTAAGCAGGCCCGACAAAAGGGAGGACCGGCCGATGTAAATAGCCTGTGCTGGTCAGCTAAAATAAGGGCCCCTAATAGTTAGCCTGTTAGGGTAAAAAAGTCGCACGGTAAGATATCGACACGGTAAAAATTCCACAGTAAGATTTATAAGGTGAAACGGAAACAGTAAGACATCCGGACAGGGCATCTTATTTGTAGCACATTTTAATGATTTTTAACCAAAAATATTACCATTTTTCTTGTGTCCTGATTTTTAATTAACGGTTTAAAATGATTTTAATTCCTTTCGCAGTATTTACTTATGGTAATCAGATGGTGACGAGTGACAATTAGACACAGATTTGAATAAAAAACAACATTTTCACTTCGATCGTTAGAATTGGCACCACCAAACCGTCATCTTGCCAATTTTGCAACCACAAAATATCGGAAAATTTATTTGTAAGAATTGTGAGTAAAATAATTATATTATTTTTGTGTTTTGATACAAATCGAGCAATAATTAATATATTATATTCATAAATATTTATTGAAATTGATTACAACGTAAAATATTTACCATTTTCAGAAATTCTCTTACATTTTCAAATTTTTTAACAATAAATTAAAGACTGCCCCTTTATGTTTTAGGCACATATAATTATAATATATAATAAAATTTGGTGATGGGATGTGACGGGTGGCAAATAGACAGATTAAACCGCTGCAGTAGTACGTTTATTAACGATAAAGTTGTTTACATGGTTAATAAGTAGACGGTACGCGGATCAGCAGGCCGGACGTGCAACCAGAGTCCATCCAGGGCTGCCACTCGAGAGAGAATCTATTACGCCAATGTTACCAGAGTGCCGCCAAGTTTTGGCCATAATAAATCTAAGCGAAAATTATATACAAATATAAATCGGCCCCCTACAAAATTCAAAATGAATGATAAATTCAAGTATGTTATTTACTTAAACTGAAATGCCACTTTTCGAAGAATACTGTAATTAAATAATATATAATTATACATTTAATAATTTGTTTTATTTAATATATATAAAAATTCTAATCACTAATACATGCTTTGGCGACGGGGTGGTGACGGGTGGCAATTAGACACAGATTAAGTCACTATAGTAGTAATTTATTGACGATTTAAAATAGTTACATGATAGTAAATAAACTGGGCGCGAGCGCGCGACGGCGCGCGTCCAAACGCCCGGAAGATTGTCAGTAGAAAGAAAGAAAGTTAGGCAGGAGTAGAATTACTATTAAATTTTTTTACAGCATTTTTATGTTCATTTTCTCGGTGTGCGATGCGTCTGTTAGATTGTCCAATGTAAATTTTTTCGCAATCTGCACATGAGATTTTATATACACCTTGGGACTCATTTTTTAATTGATCTTTCCCGTTTGGAAGCACTGAACCAATTTTGTTTTTGGATTGGAAAATAGTTCTGATATCGTGTTTCGTTAGGGTTCTTTCGATCTTTTTATAAGATAGTAATTCTACTCTAGCCGAACACAGTTTCACAGAAGACCATAAAATTGATTTTAGTAACACAAAAACCTTAGCTAATATTAAAAACCCTTTTGTTCGTACAAAACGAGAAGCACTTAAAATAGAAATTCACAAAATATCGCTATGAACAAAAGAGATGATAGTAGTATATTATCAAAATCTTGGCTTCCGCTTTTAGAGTCATTACGAAAAAATCACAAAAAAATGTCGCTGACCTAATTGCCACACAATTAAACAAACACATTAACACAGACACAAATGACTCATCCTGAACAAATGGACAATTAATTAACATAATTAATAATGCCCCACCGAAACGAGTATATATGCCAAGGTCAAGGACAAGAGCGGCAGTTGCGAATAATTCGTGATCGTGGCCGGAAAATCACGGCCGAAATATAGAACACAAGTAAGCAAAAATCGCGATGAGTCCCAAGATTTCAAAAAAAAAAGACGATAATAAAAAATACTACCTATATGAAATACTTGATAAAATAAATTATATTGTATTATGTAAAAAAAATATATTTTGCTATTGGTGCAAATTTTGCAGTTGGTCAAAATTGGAACAACACCACCCCACAAAATCAACTAACAATTTATTAATTTTTTCCCAAATTTCTCAAGAGAGTATATTACTACACAAAGAATAGTTGTAATGTGACCAAAAACTGGTCAATTAATTATTGATTAGGGCCAGCACAAATCTGTCAAATTCGCTCGTGTTTCTGGGTTATGTTGTATTGAGAATTTTCTGGTATTCGAAGGACTCATAATCTTGCCGGGATGCGCTTAACAACGGTATTATGGCAGCAGCATATCGGTCGCATGTTCAGATACATGTGGGTTAACAGAAGGAAAAGAGTTGTTACAAATACTGGGGCTCAGTCTGTTTTAGAAAAAAAAGGAGTGACAGTATTAAATGCATTAAACTTTTGCAAGGAGCAGAAGAAAAATTTACCAAAGTATGAATTGTTTTTATTTTAGTACTCGCTTATAACTAACGATTACTAATCATTTCAGAATTAATATTGTCGGTTACTACAATAAAGAGTTGCCGCTAGATAGTAATCATCCGGATTGGAAAAATACCGAATGTTACATTTTAAAGCAAAATCAAGTTTTACTCAACGGATTGCAGCAAGCTCAGGTATTAACCAAAACTGTGCACGTTTCGGATACCCTTCCGGATCACGTGCATAAGCTTGCAAATGAAAACATACCGATGAGCGTCCACGAACAAGTAAAACAGGCAATAATGAACGCCAGTGTCTTCGATGCTGAACAGAAAAAAATATCGAAACCAAAACATCCTGAGAGACCTATGTTTGTTTTTCCTCGGCCTTATGGCATAACGGACGTGCGTCAAGGGTAAGTTATATTTGCTCATTTCTACACGTCGCATCTCTTTATAACTCGTTTACGTTTTTAGAACAATAATCATAAACAAATTGTTGACCATTTTGGAACGAAACTCCAACGGCATTGCTAACGAACGATTCGCACTGGACTCTGCAGATATTTTGACAAGTTTTACTAAAGAATCTGAACTTATTCAATTCCAAACTCGTTCAGATCTGCTGGTATCTTCAACGCAACCGCTCTCGTCGGTGTCTTCAGAAATTGATTTCACAAATGGCATCGAATTGCCCAATTTGTATCCAATAAAATACACTATTACCTTAAACAAGGAGCACTTTTACGATTTTAGTTCCAAATATCGTAAATATATAAGCATTTCTTGAATATTAAACACGAAAAACTCATACGCTTAAATTTATCTATTTTCAGCTATAAAGGATAAAACCATTAAAAGATTCCATCCGCATACATCCATAATCAGGTTTAGTAAATCTGAAGTAAAAAATCTTTATGGTAAGACCGTAACTGTCGATCAGTTACAAGGAAGATCATTGTTGCACAGTTTTTCGATTGCGTCATCTTATGCCAAATCTTTATATGGGGTATGTAATTTTGTTCTTTCACAATAAAAGTAGCCTAAAGAAACGACTATGATTGTTCAATTGAGAATCGACGAAAAATTATGGTCTAAAGTTGAAAGCTTAGGTCTGCGAGTCTTTGCAGGTAATGCTGCTGGCTTGGTTGCACCCGTCTCTGAATTCTGATCCGATTTCTTTTGGTTCCAGTAGAAGGCTTATCATCGTCTATTTAGATCTCGTTTCAGTTATTTTTCTGACTATTTAGGTTTTAGTAAGAGTTCCCTTTTACTTTTACAAACTTTACCGAGTACTGATTACAAGTTTGTTTACCTTTGTTTCAAATTTGTTATTATACATATATTTTCATACATAAGTTTAGTATAGTGTAAATATTTTGAAGAGAAGCAATTTTTTGTCATGCGGTAGGACTGCAATAGTTCGAAACAGTAATATAATTCATATAATGTAAAAATAGTTTTTTTGGGCCACCTTGTCAATGCAACTTTATCATTTATCTATAAGTAACGATACAATTTCAGGATGATGTGAAGGAACTACCAAAACCAGTGACAATTCAATGTGTTCACACAAATGGAATCGACTACGATTTAAGCATATTTCAATTGAACACATTAAACGTCAGCGGAACAGATGGTATTAAAAATGCTTGGTATTCTTTACCGAGGATGCAAATATACGAAAAATGTCAATATGAAAGTGCAAGACCAGTTTTGGAAGGTTATAATCCAAGAGTGTATGATTATTTAAATGCCTTCTACAATAATCGGTAAAACAACGTGTTACATATTTACAAATAATGTAAAATTGATCTTGATTAAAACAATGAGTTAATACGAAAAATGTAATGAAAATTTATTTACATAATTTTTATAATTTAGAAATGAATACAACTTAAATAGATTTTAATATGAAATGTGTTTTATTACTTTATTTTTATGTACAAATATGAATATATGCATGTATAATTATTTATATAGTAAGACTTAAAAAACCTTGATTTTTTCCACATTTCACCACATATTGTCTTACAGACACACCATCATTGCAAAATAACTACGTAATTAAATATCTTCACAGTCAATTTAACAAACAAAAAAACATAATTTAAACTATAATAGTCAGTCAGTGATCCTGATCGAACTTTTGAAGTCTCCGCCGCCGCACTTGATCGGCCGATTCGTCATCGTCCCCAAGTTGAACATCATCACTGAAATAAATACGCATAATATTTATATTTGGCGATATCGATCGATAAATATTAACTAGTATACCTTGAAATGCTCGCATCGACGGCCTCTAATTGAGCTTCGTTACTTTCGACTATCTCTGCCTTTTCCACTGTAGGTTCCGGGATTACGGGAGTAGATTCTAATGTTGCTTCGTCTGAAGTTGTTGGTTCGAGAGGTGGTATTTCATATTCGTGAGCAGTAGAAGTTCCCGGTTTTTCGATGTCTTCCGCTGTGCTTGTAGACGGTACTTCGGCTTTCACTTCCGATGCGGCAGCGGTGGTAGTTCCGTCCTCGATACTCGTTTGAGTTTCGGCGTCTTTCGAATCAGATACAGTCGGATACTTGTTTGCGATGGTAGAGTATTGCTGCATCATCAGTACGGAAGCGTCCAACATAACTTGTATGTTTCTCAAACACTAAAACGGCAATCGATATAACAAACTAGTACATAAATATTAGTTTTTAATAATATATACAGGTTGATCCAATTCAAGTTTCCTATGTTGGCAGCACTGTAAATCAGACAGCTGTCAATAATCACACATGTTCAACATCAAATGTTAGTTTGCAAGAACACATTTACGAAATGGGTCACTTAACCACCACTCAACGCGTTCATATTGTTAAATTATTCTATAGAAAAAACAATTCTGTACAAACTGTGGATCGAAATTTACGGGAAGATTATGGTCAATTTCATCGTTCTACTGAGCGAACAATTCGCAATATAGTGAAATTTTTTTAAGAGACTGGAAGCTTTGAAGATACGGTAAGAACTACCTGCATCATCGTAGCGCCTGTTTAGTTAAGAATATTGCTATTGTAAGTGAGTGGCCAATGACTCGGAATTGTCTATTCATCGACATTCAAGCTTTTAGGCTTTTCTTATGGCTCCCTTTAACCCTTTATGTGTGGAACTAAACTTCATAAAAAGTCAGGAATTGTGTCAATAATCAACTAAAAAAAAAGTTAAAGATATAATTGTGATTTTTTTATATGTTTATAATCATTCTCTGCTGCGTCTTTATTCACCTTCAGAATTGAATTTAAAAAAGTGATAAAATGAGGGGAAAAGGAAAAATATAAAAATGTTTTTGACAGGCATTTAATAAAAGATAATTAATAAAGAATATAGAGATTAAAAAAAAATCCAGATAAAACCAGGAAAATAATGCAACAATTTTCCTGGTTTTATCTGAAAAAATTTAATAATAGAAATATTTTTTTTTGTATGTACATACATATATTATGATTTTTATAGTGAGGGATAAATCCGCTTCTCGCACTTGAGAGCCCTGCATGGTGATTTGGATTTATCCGCATCTCGCATCTAATGGGTTAATATAAAATTCAGATAATGCAAAAAGTGAAACCCGAAGACCATTGACGGCAAAGACTCGACATTTTTTTCAAGCTGTTTCTTAAATAATTTAAATCTATTTTATTATTTTTTATTACTTCGGAAAAATCAGGTAATGGTTTAAAAAGATACAAATTATTGATTCTACGACCAAATACCTGTTCATTTAACATCTGGAGTTAATAAAATATGGTCTGCCTAGGATCGCTCGGTAGATGCAGCGGGTGCTTGATACAATAGTCTGTGTTGCGACATATTGCCATGAGCATCTTCTGTATTTCTGCAGTAATTCAATCTTATTTGAACTGTACTTACATTTCCATGGTTTTATCATTTATTAGTTATATATTAAAGTTAGCGGGTTTTTTAATTTATAGTCCAAAAACATGTTTTAAACTATCAAATATGAATTTGAATGTAGTGAATATGATGACTATTATATGATTATTTTAGATGATGCTTCAGAACAATTAGATATAGCATAAAAATGACATTTCTTAGAGTAATCATAAATACACCAAAGCCTCGTATAACAAGGTTTTGCTATAACACGGTTGATGGATTGTGGCATATTTTTGTACACGTTTTATATAACACGGTTTCAGAAAAAAACAACAATTAAAAATTAATGAACATGTTTGATTTATACGCATATGGATCGCACTACGACAAGATGAGAATTTAACCGTTACACAAGCTTAGAAAAAATTTTCTATTCGAAATTGTATCGATATGGTCTCTGTATCCATTAAAGAAATCAATTAATCGACTTTAAATTCTTGCTGGAAAAAGCTGTGGCCAGATGTGGTCTCGGAGAAAATGTTGTACCACCAATAGAAGATGAATACCAAAGAATAATTTACATTTGTCGTGGTATTAGTGGAGAAGGATTTCATGATATGGATATTCAGGACATCGGAGAAATATTGAAAGGTCGACATTGAACGAAGAAGAATTAGTCAAAATGTTGGGTGAAACTACCATACTTAATGACTTAGAAAGCAGTTGCAGCAAAGTAGCTAAATGTTTCAAATTAAAAACAACAAATGACGGCTTGAAATTGACAACAATTTTTTATAGAAAATTATCCATTAATGGAAAGAAGTTTGAGTTCAAGAGGGGATTACAGCAGATCTTGGCCCCCTATAACGAAATACATAAAGATTTATATTCTAAAAGTAGACAATTGCTTATTACAGATTTTTTAAAGGTCAAATTCAAAAAGGCCTCTGATGATGAAAACTTACAACCGATCTCGACAAAGAGAAAGTATATTTTTTGATTGTTAAGAAATAAAGGGTATTAACTAATTCAGATTTTTTCTTGGAACACAAACCCTATTTTTGTATGAACTTCAAACCTCGTATAACACAACGTTTTTGTGGAATCATATGACCGTGTTATACGAGGCCTGGGTGTATTGAAATTATTTATGTTCTGAATATGGAAGCCTTTTGGTTATGGACTTTTTGTTCTAGATTGCATTTTTTGGTAAAATATTTTATTCACGTGAAGGTTTTCTTTTTAAATATTCTGAGTATTTTATTTAGAATATATATTTAAAAAATCATAATCAGAATTTGAGAATCAGAACCCCAAAATCGCAAAGAAGGTAAGAAACGACGTATTATCCCAAAACTTATGAAAAAATATCTAGCTTTCTTTAAAGGGATTGTTTTAAAAAAATATCACAATTAATTTTAAAAATGAATTTGTCAAATATATGTTCAATATACACATTGAAGAATTATCGTAATTCAAACCCCTTTTTATATACACATATATTAAAATCTGATTTTTTTCCCCCTTCAAACATAATTATTGACAAATTCACTGAAAATGACTAAGAGTTGCTGAAAAATTTTCGAAAATGTCTTTAGAGTTCAAAAGGTTAAATTTATGTTTTTTTTTTAAAAAAGTTCAGAAACTGAAGTTGGATCACCTGTACTTAAAATTATTAATTATTATTCAGTCAATATAATTTGTTCAGAATGTTTTACAAAATATTCTTAACCGAAGTTGGATAACCATTTACCTGAATTCTGGCTTCCACGTTTTGCCTTTCTCTTCCTTCCATACGAGATAGCTCTGTCGTTGTCAAAGTGGCCAAATTTGGAGGTGTTGGTGGTGGCGGCCAAGGGAATCCAATAAATGCTAAAATAAACGGATTATTATCAACCTTTTATTCTAAAATATTTGAACCCCCAATAAATCAAGTTATCCTAAGGCACCATAAAAATTTGAACATTATATAGAGATCAGATTTTTTATAATTTGTTGTAGTTACAACATTTATCCTACCTACATAAAGTCATTCCTTAAAAGTTGCACTGACCCCATAATTCGCATTGCAATTTCAAATTCCATATTGCAAGAATATTTCATTCTTGACAGAAAAAATAAATTATAGTATGGACAAATATAATTTAAAAATCTGTATTAGAGTACCAGTTCCATTGTTAAATATCAAAGATTAAGCCAACTTATAAAAATTATATAACATACGGGCAAAACCTGGCATTCCTCCGAAAGGCGGCATACCAATGCCTGGCATTGGAGGTGGTTGCTGTTGACCGGCGGTTTGACCTTGAGGCTGTGGTGGCACAGGAGGCATAGGCGGCACCGGAGCGTCGGCCTGTTGAGCTTGAGGAGCAGCAGCAGCAGCGGCGGCTGCAGCCACCGCCGCCGCCGCAGCTGGAGCCGTTTGAGGAACAGCCGGATTTCGCAGGATATTAAATCGACACGTCGGACAAATCTGTTGTCGTTGAAACCAAGATCTCAAGCACGTCGCATGGAAAATGTGATTGCACGGCAGCTTCTTGGCTCCGGTGACCATTTCGGCAAGGCATATAACACACACGTTGTTAAATGCCGCTAATTCGGCTGGTGTGGCATCCGGATATAATGTGTTCATATTCCGTATCGCTCTTCGTGACATTATAACATCGTTAAATGCCTTATTGAAGTTCCTAAAGAGATAATCGATTATTTAAATTTGTGTTTTAACACAAATATGATTTTTAAAACTTGCCTTATCGTGTAATACATTTGCCTGAAAGCAAATAATGGTAGTGAATATTTACGGACCATTATAATGACGAATGATATATACAAAAGCACTTTGAAAAGTCCCACTATAAATTCCGTATACAATAATACCATCGCCTTATTTTCCCAAGGATTTTGCGAATCGACAGCATGGATCACGTACTAAAAAATAAGTCAATCGTGTATATGTATATAATATATACACAATTAAGTTTAAAAAATAATGAAACGAAACATACCTTGACAAAAATATTGACAATCATAATTATCAAAATGCAATATTCAAATCCGTAAACTAATTGTACCGAAGCTCCCTTAGCCACCGTCGTTTGATAAGCGTGTAAAATGAAGAATATATCTAAAGCGGCCAACGTAAATAGTAAACTCTGTACTCTAATATGAAATAAGGAACTGATTATAGGACTGCGTTCCATCTGTAATGTTTAGGAGAATATTTTAATACTGTTTTTAATTACTGATTTTTATGATAATACTTACGTAGTCAACTCTGTCTTCTGCTAACCAATGGAATGATTTGAGAAACAACAATATTGTAAAAAACGCTATGAACTTGGGATTGAAGTCGTCTTTGAAAAGCGTAAAAGCCAAAGCTGTTTCGGTGAGCGCATACCAAGACCTCTCCATCAAATGCTATAAAAATAAATTTAATTCAAAAATAGTAAATAATCAAAAATATTTATCTTAACCAATTATTATAAGTAAAATGAAATTTTTGCTTTTATATTTCAGTACAATATTTGTTGTGCCTCTAAATGTTGACAATGACAGGATGTCAATATCTAGTCTCTCAGATTTCTCACTAAACTATTGGACATATATGATTTTAATTGAAATTGATATTTTCCCTAGCTTGCGAATGAATAAAGTAAAATAAATAATAATTATTAGTTGTTGATTGTGTTTACCTGACATGTTGCAAGGGAAAATTGACAATAATTGTATTCAGGGATACGATATGCGATTGACGTGCAAATATTTGAATTAAGTAAGATAATATGTAAAACGGCTCACTTCAAATTCGTTGGCTCGCAATTGTCCGAAGAATATTTTCTTCATCAATTTGCCAACGAGCAGCACGATGATGAACGCCTGTATGTACATGACCTGAAAGTATTACATTTGTAAAGTATTCGACACCGGATTATAAATGTAAATTTGCGCAACGTTACGACGCACCCCCATGCTGAAGTTGGACTTGGTGATGTAGACGACGGTGGGGTAGAACTGCTTCTGCTGATAGTAGGCATTGCCTATGACGAGTAAAGTCAGCCCCAGGCTCAGGGCCGTGAAGCCGAGCGCCCGCATCTTTCGGCCGGACGACGCTCGTCGCTCGCCGGCTCGAATCACACGGCCGATTGGCCGCAAGGAGGCGAACTAGCAACACTAGCCCGCAAAACGAATTCGGCCCGAACACACGTCAACCCATCGAACGCAACTTTTTTTTAATATAGCGGTTTGCAGCTTGTCTAAGAACCGCTAAAATCGACCATGTATATTTTATATTATCGCTGATCAAAATTATAATTGAATACTTTGCCATGATAATTGTCATTTTTAGAGGGTCACAAAATTATGTACTTGTTAATTATATTGAAGCTAAGCCGAGAAACTAATGGTTATATACTTTTTTTCTGTTTTAAATTTTGCTTTTTTATCGCCGTACTGGACACAAATGCTTATTGCCCAAACATTGATAAACGGCTAACTGTGAGTCCTAATCTATCTATATTTGTACCCTAGTGCCTTTTTACTGAGCATTGTGATATAATTGATCGTGCTCTTGACGTAACGTGTACTCAGTATATTCATATTAGCATTTTAATAAGTTGCTGAGGGGTAATTGCAACATTCCATCGATAACCAGTGATTTTTAGCTGCAAGCTGTAAAAATTTCGAGAAAGAGTCGTGATAGCTTATCAGATCTAATGTTTTTGGCGATAACTAAAATATACTATTAAAGAGTACGATGATGCTTTTTTAGGCGTACGTAACTAAAAGGTAAACGGTCAAGAACTTTTTTATTAAATACATTTTACAATAAAATTAAAAGACGCTGATCAATGAGATTTTTGGTCGCTACCGAAAAACAAGTATTGAGTGGCTTTAATTTTTAAATATTCAAAAACTCAGTGCAGAAACAATTTTTGTTTCCCTTCTTTTACCAAAAAAATAATTTTCTTAGTTTTATTTTATGTTATTAAAACTATAAAAATAACAACTCCGACTGTTACTAAGTTGAATCAAGGAGGACAAAGAAGTACAAAAGGAAGACAAAGGAGGACGTCTATTCACCGTAACCCTAGAAGCACTTTCATGAAGAAGAAAAAGAACGTGCTACGAACAGAACTTCCATCTCCATCGCCGAAAACGAGTTACCCTACACCTTAACAATTCAAAAGTGAGCATTCCTACAACATCGCTCAGTTACTCAGATCAAATCGAATTTCTAAATTTTTGACATTTGGCATATTTGACTATGTAGCAAATTGTTGTGACAAATGTTAAGCACCTAAAAATTTTAATTCAAACTTGAAATTTTTTGAAACGTGTGTTTTATATTTTATTGGTAGTTGAAACAGAAACATTTTTTTTGACAAAAACCTATTTAATAATATTGAAAATAATTATAAGTATATATCGTATTTTAAAAAAAAATAAATATAACTTTAATTTGTCCTAGTTTTAATTTTGGTCATCTCAAGCAATGGTCAAAATTTATTCTGCAAAGCGTTCTCTTCTAACTTAAAAACAATACAAAGTTTGACGTATCGAGGTGTGTTGAATATGTGATTTTAACGCAATCTTATTCTCTGCTGCCAATTGAAAATGATAGAAATAACAGCCAAATTACTAAATGGTTCAGTTTATTTATCCGGACAAGCGGTTGAATGCTCCATCACGTTCAGTCACACGACTCAACCGGAACATAAAATCTCACAGAGTCACAAGTGAGCTGTCATTTTTAATTGCTAATTAAATGAAACATCTTTTAAATGTTAAATGAATTTATTCTAGTGACGTCTTGGAAAATTTGGCATGGGCTTCGGCCCAAATTCATTGTTTTTATTCCATGCGCGATAAACCCGACGATAGGATACCCAACGGTTTGCAAAGAATAGGCTCTTTCGGCACCAATAGAACCTCTTTACAATGCTCCAACAGTAATTTGGGTCAAATCATTCTGCAAACAAACCCGGTGATAATATTTTGCGATTTGACGCTACAAATTGGAGAAACGAAAACATGTACGTAAAAATAAATCTTATGACACACTCGTATAATATAATTATATTATGATGAATTTCAGTTACTTTTAAAGAACACATTCCGATGGAGGCGCCTCCTTCTTATAGAGGTCAAGGTGCTAAATACTCGTATAAAATAATAATATCCACGCAACGTGTGAATTCCCCAATCAAAATGATCAGAATACCACTCAGAGTACTATCGGTTAGCGCTATAGCCAGTATGCCTGACGTATCGGCGCTTTGTTGTAATGAAACAACGGAAGAGTTAAGGCCGGCTAATCCATTTTTGGAAGAGAGAAAAGTAGAGACTCCTTTAGATATAGCATTGAAAGTTTTACAAGTAAGGTTTGATAGCATTTATGTTACAACTCCAATAGGTATTAACAGTCTAAAAATTTCCTAGAACATAACAGCGAGACGAAGTCCAAATTTTTACATGATTACAAATGCTCGCGGAAAAGTTGCAAGATTTTGCTTATTCAAATCTGCTTATAAACTAGGAGAAGATATCGTCGGGACCTTTGATTTTTCAGTAGGAACTGTTAAATGCATGCAGGTATTAACAATACATTTTAATCGTAGTTAATTTTGTGTTGGATATATTATTTATATTTGTTTATTTAAGGTATCTGTTGCTTTGCAATCAGAAGAAGAAATTAAGAATAAAGACACGCAAAATAATAACGCAGAATCTGCATTAAGAGCTATAACCGTAGCTCGTTTTCATGAAGTCGTTCTGGGTCACAGCAGATCGCAATTGATACTGGCTATTCCTCTTCATATAACGCCAGCTTTCGAAACTGATAAAGGTACAGCCATTTTACGTCCATCCATATTTATACACAAAAAGATTCTAAATATTGAAATTTCATTTTTAGTGTCCCTTAAATGGAAGCTACACTTTGAATTTGTGACGAGCACTTGCCAGGAATTGAACTTAAACTCAGAGACGCAAGATTGGAGCGCTCCTTTCGACGTTCCAATCGAAACGATGGTTTGGAACTTACCCGTTAAAATATATCCGACGATTCCCAAGCAAATACCGCAATACTGCCAATCGAGCAATGTTTGTTCATTAATCATAAAATAATTTAATGCATGTTTATTTATATTCATTATATTATTAATTTATAAAATATACAATAAAGATATTTTTATTCTGAATCAGAATCACTATTGGGCATTTTCATATTATCTCCCATCGTAAAGTCACCTCTGTGAAGGAACTATAATTGATTTATATCTTTTTTTGTTTTTTTTTTCAGAGTTTCACTTTTGTCATGAACTAAACGGTACCTGTGATGCATCTCAGTGTTTTTCATTATAATCTGGACTATTTTGATTTTGTAATTTTAGCTATACTATAGATTTGAATTCCACGTACCCGTATTTATTTTAAAATACTTTTATACAGTAGCATATGACAGTTAAGATCGTGTGCTTTAGAGCTAATAGTAGAGGCGTAATCCCAAACCTACCATCTCTTTCTAAATTATGAATAAATATGAAATTGATAGCTCTTGAACTGACTATGTTAGTGCAAATAGAGTGTAGTGATTATTATACAATTATAATTCCAATCAATCATCACAGATCAGGTTTTCCTAATCTCATGGATACATATCATAATGATTAATTAAAATCAAGCTAAGTCGTACATAATAGCATAAAAATATCTTTATTTGATGTAAGTAGAGCTGTACCATCTACAAATGTTCTGTCTTGTGAAACTCCAGAATTTATCGGATGGAGTGATGTTCGTTTCTCTTATCTTACTCTAATGCAGTGGTCGGCTAACTGTGGTAAATTACCCCAATTGGGTAAAAATTAAATTTTAAATTGGTAATGAGAATTCCTTCATTTAAAAATAAACATTTTGTGAAAGTTTTTAAGACTCCAAAATCAATAAAAGACACTGCTCTCTTTCTTGTAATTTTTAATAAATGAATCGTTCCTTATTTCAAAAAGCTAAAAGCAATTTTTATTAGAAATATGCAATTTCAGGAGTAATTAAATTTGCCTTTAACGTCATCCTAAATCATAAAGGGCCATCCTTATTGTTAATATTTTTTACGGAATCTTCTTTTAACGACACCGACTTTTTAAAATAGCCGTCCAGGACCAATCTCAAGGACTGTCAAAGATCATTCCATTTTGTCTACGCCTCCAAAAACCGCTATGTGAGTCCAAATCCTGAAAGCAACCGCAAGTATTTTACTCAAAACAACAGACTATAACTGCAGTTCCCCTTGCAAAATAAATTATTACCAGTAAAATTCATTGTTATTATTTTATACACCTATGACGAAGATATACATTTTTTGCAGCCATTAGACTCGATATTAGCAGCCATAATCGTCTTCGCAGGTTCATTATTTATCGATGAGTGAAATTTCTCTTTCCTTAACTCTTGTATTTCAGAAAAAAATTCTATCGTAAATTAAAATAAAATAATTACTACGTAGTTTTACCTTTTTCAATTTGGATAAAATGCTCGCCCCGATTATACAGTACTGACTTTACATATATTGTACATGTGGAGGTTTCTTTTACTTCACCATGTGCTGAAGGGTTAAATTTGTTTTTACTCTTTTCTTATAGATGGCATCGATAAGAATAAGTGTATACCAGAAGGAGTTCCTCAATTATGGATTTGTTTATAATTGTATTCTCTGTATAAATAGATTTAATAAACCTTTCGAATTTAAATAATATATGATTTTCTACCTTTCAAATCAATGGGGTAACGTCGGTGTAAATAAATATATTTTGGGGTATTAGGTAAAAAAGTTAGCAGATCTCTGCTCTAGTGCATTGTTACTATTGAGTGTAAAGCTGAGTTCTGCGAGCGTTTTTGTTCATCGAAGTTTTTTGCTCTCAATTTTGCTATGACTAGCAGGTGATCAAAATCAACGTTTGCACCCTCTATAACTTCTCACATCAATAAGGTTAGAGCAATGTTTAGAAGCCATAAGGAAGTGATCTATTTAATCTCACTCTTCTTTATAAATACTTTTAAGTGTTAACATTGTTCCACCGTTTATCGTATAATACGAGGCTGGGAAGTTTATTAGTTTTACCCCTTCTATCATTACAACTTGTATGAAAGCAATGACTAAGCAAATACCATGTTTGTTAATCGTAAAATTACTGAACACATGTTGATTTAAATTCTATATTTATTTAATTAATAACTTATATAATATGCAATAAAGATAATTTTATTCTGAATCAGAGTCACTCATATTGGGCATTTCATCGTCTTCTTCATGGGCATCTTTTACTTTTTCATTTTTGTCCCAGTCTTTCATTTTAGCTCCCATCATAAAGTCGTCCCTGTGAAGTAAAGATAATTTATTTAGTATCTATATATTATTTTAATAATCATATGCATACACACCTTAAAACATTCCATGTAGAGGAGCCTTCTTTTTTAGTTTCTTTCTTTGCGTCGAATTTATTTACTAGTGATTTGTTAACGTTTTCTGATTTACTTTTTCCCATTAATCCGTCCAAGAATTTATTCTTATCCATTGCTTTCATTACTTTTTCTTTTTTTAATTCGACACGCCCCTCTGCTTGCACTTTATGGTCTATTTCTTTCTGTTGATTTCTTACTGCATTAAATAACTGAACAACTCCTCTAGTTGCTATTTTAGATAA
Organism: Plectrocnemia conspersa; assembly: GCF_051122295.1. Taxonomy (NCBI): domain Eukaryota; kingdom Metazoa; phylum Arthropoda; class Insecta; order Trichoptera; family Polycentropodidae; genus Plectrocnemia; species Plectrocnemia conspersa. The sequence continues at coordinate 13,613,251 of NW_028277172.1, forward strand.
GATTTTCTCTCTTTCTTTCTCTAAAACATTAGGTTTGATTCTGAGATTTGGATGACGGTCTTCATCCAGCTTTTTCTATAAAAATAAATTAATTCAAGTATTATTCAAACATTGCATTATCAATTAAATAACATACTTTCTTAGCCGCCGGTTCTCCGTCTTCTTCCTTAATTGATAAAACATTTTGGACGTTTTGCTTTTCTTCATCGACAACTTCGAAATCAACTTTTTCCTTACACTTTTTAACGCCAGTAATTTTTTTCGCTTTAGATAATACTAATGATTTTTTTCCTTTGGGTTTTTTCGATTTTAATATTTTTGCTATTGAATCTGCCCATCCAGCATTTTTCTTCCCAAGCGCATTGCCATCGTCTGATATATCTCCTTCATTACTTTCTAAATCACCGTCGTTATCACCTTCATCGGAATTCTCTTCTTCACTATCGTTAGAATCATTTACCGCAGATCCATCTTCAGACACTTCATCTACTTCCGAGTCATTTGATACTAAAATTAAATAATTGAAGTTAAAATTAGGCAGAATTTAACAAAATTTAATTTTATAATTTTAAAAATAAAACATAACTCACCGTTGACAGTCGCTGATAATGTTTTTGTAGTAACACCCATGATTTTTAAATTCAAACCAACGTAAAATCCAAACAAACACGCCTTGACGTTCGCGCGTCAATGGCGTCGAAATTCTCGCACGTGGGTAATTTGGCCATAACATGTTTTTATTCGGACATTTAAAATAATAAAAACTATTTTAAAATAATATTTAAACTCAAATCATCATCAATATATTAATGAAGATTTAAAAAATAGTTTTTTGTAAAAAAATATTTGTTAATAAAAATGTATATTTTATGTGAATGATTATTATCAAAAATACTAAAGGAAAAATTATCGTAAATTTGGATTAGGAAAAAATAAGAGTGGTTTATTAGTAATTGTTGAGATATTCTAAAATATTTATATTAATAAAATGTCAAAATATAAGTATATGTAGGAACATTCTATTCATAAAGTGAGAAAATACCGCAAAGCCATAAAATATAAAATGTTTTGCTAATAAGCTGCTAGTTTCGTTTTAAAGACCATGAGATATTAATTTCCATAGCGCTTTGTAAAAATTAAAGTACTTAGCCGCACATCGCAAATATTTTAGATGCAAAATGAAAATAATTTTATAAATAATAGTCGGGTATGATTGAAGGAGAAAGGCTTTTAATGTGTATTTTTCATTAGTAAGCAAAATTTATTTAGTACATCTCCAAATTTTATGCACATATCATAAATAAAAATCAGGAATGATCAAAATAAAACATGTCGATAATAATATTACATTTTATTTTATCGTCAGAATGTACAAAACGATCTATATATATATATATATATTATATATAGTTTTTATTTTAATAATAAAATTCGAAAAACAAGTTTGTATGTTAGCTATTAACAAAATAATGTACTTCTATGCATAATTTAATTACTTTATTATTCATCGTTAATTTACATTCCTCCAGTCACCAATTTCACAAACAAATAAAATAATAATGCATAATCAATATAGGAGTGAGTTGATAACTGATTTAATTTTCTAAAATAGTTAAAATAATATTCATGATGGAAATTAAGTTAAAAATAATATCAAGTATTAAATAGTGTATATACACATTGTGAACAATTATTTACTCACCCTTTTACATATTATATATTTATTATTATTAAAATAATATTCGATACAATGAAAATTCCATATAATAAAATCAGTATTCAATAAAAAATATCTCAAAATCTACGCAAGACTAGTTTTAATCAGATTCCTAAGGAGAAAACTTCGAACAGCGTTTACTTAAGCGGTTAATTACAGATTGCACATCGTGGGCTTTGGATAAAAATCTTACGGCTTTGATTTTATTCCGACGAGACGTGGAGACTGTCTTCTGGGTGTTACATTATTAGTTCTTACCGGAGTGCTAACTTTAACTGTGGATACCGACTTGAGATTGGAAGGTTTTCTATTATGAGACATTGAGCGTGGAGACTTTGACACCGCAACTTTCGAGCTTTCCTTGACTTTACTTATTTTAACATGTTCATTGTTAACCGGCTTATTGATTTTCTCGCTAAGCGGAGTACAAACATCATATATCACTTCCTTCAATTGCGTCGATAGATTTAAATTGCTATCTTTCGATTTCGTCGGCGACATTTTAACAATTAGTCTTGATTTGTGACGTTTAGAAACATATCCTGGGCTTTTATAATAGTTTTTCTTAATATTTTTACTATCGGTAATTGGCGACATGTGTTCGTTTGACGAATTAGAACTATTTTGATTATCGTGCAATGCATGCTTTCGGGACTTTCTCGCGAATCCAGATACTTGCCTAGCGGGTTTGATGTTTATGCCTTTTTCTAGTGACGTATCAGAATCTGTCATTCCGTTGAATAGCCGAGCTTTAGCTAACACCATTCCGGCCATTTGACTTCTCAATTTTGCGACGGAAGCTCTACCCGTCAGTGGATTGTTCAACGATTCCTCATTCGCCAAGAAAGTGTGTGCGTTTTTCCATTTTATCTTATCGATAGCATCGTTCATTTGTTGATTTATTACACTCGTCGACTTTCCTACATCTCTAATTCCATGAAACGATGACGGTCTACGTGCATAGCTCGTGTTGGCATACGAACGAACTTTAGGAATCTTGCATTCCGGTTGATCTACAGATTCGTTAATCGAACCGTTGCTATCGTTCAAAACTCCTTTTGTCGAATTGGTGCTGACCACGACGTTCGGATGAGTCAATCCTGTGTTTAAAGTATTAGGTCTGCCTCGTTTTAAGCCGGTCGGATGATAGAGCTGATCGTTATTATTAATGACAGTTATCGGCTTCATGCCGCTGAGCGACGACACAGTCCAAGTTTGAGTTCTCGTTAACTTTGTCATGTTATCGCGAGATCGTCTTCTGATCACTCCTATCTTACGCGCACTAGGCGACCTAATTATCTTATGCTCTTCGCTATGTCTAATTTTAAGTTCTTTACTTAATCTTCTAGCCAATTGGTCAGAGCCAGGCGACGAGAACATTGCGGCATCTTCTAAAGTTTTTTCATATGCCGTCTGAACTTGCTGAGCCGTCCCGTCGATGTTTGTGTCCATCACGGTGATCGCATTGAACTCTTGAGATAATCTATTCTCAATGGCCGATACTCTATTTTTGATGGCTTCATATTCGCTCTTAGGTATTCTCACATAATCGTTTTCTTTGTTCAATTCCGGAGCTTCTACAGCTACGTGCGATTTATTGTCAAATATGGTATTTACAGCGTCTAAATTATCACAAGATTTGCTATAATTTTTAGCAATATTTGCAGTCTCTCCATTTGCGACGACATCTTTTGAGATTTTTTCTTTAGATTTGCGTCCGATACTTAGGCGAAGCTTTTTGTGCTCTTTGTTTCTATAATATTGACAAAATATTATAAAAAATTTCATCAGTATTTATAAATAATCAATATATAAATAACTTACATTATTTTTCGAGGAGTACAAGGAAAATTATTTCGAGGCAAAATATCAAGAATCTCTTTTCTAAAATAAAAATGAAACATACTAAAAATAAGGAAACGAATTAAATGGTCAGAATTTAAATCAACTTTTGATCAAAGTAAAAATCAAATCTCGGTCAGAATAAAAATATAGGACGATCAGAATTAAAATACAGGACACAATGCGAATGTTTGAAATTGAACATCCCATGAATAAATCTCAACGAATCTATTGAATTGCATGTAGGACATGAAGGTATTCAAAGAGACGAACGAAGCTGGAATAACGACATAGTGGTGGCGGAAAGCATACTTGGCTTGTTGTGTTGACATCTGACAATTAATCTTGTCAAATAAGGCATTAGCAATTAATATCTAGCGGACACTCGATCTTATGAGACTTTTAGCCCGTCTTAACGTCAAAACAAAGGTCTGTGAAAAATTTCAGCTTTCAATCTTTCGAACAAGTTGGCTTTAAAACACCTTGATAATAAAACGAACTGCCGACAAGCAAATGATAGATCGGCAACTGTACCAATCTTTAGCGTTACATCAATAACTGCTGCCAATTGAAAAAAATGATCCTGACAATCTGGCAAAATAATTTTTACCATTTAATATAAATTCTTAGTCCTATTTAAATTTTGACCATCTAATATTTATTCTGGCCGCTTATATTCTGACCTTTTAATATTAATTCTGACCTATGTAATATAAATTCTGATCGCAACCGTATTAAAATTCTGACCCAAAAATTACGAAGCCTTAAATTAACAATCTTTTCAAGTGTGATATGGAAATAATTATAATATACCTCTTCTTAGCTGATAATCCCTGTAATTCTGGCTGTAGCCGCTTCTTACTGGCTTTGTCTATGACCGGAGTAGACAAAAGATCTATATTTGGCGTCTTATTACTACTCGTGACCATTTTGCGTAATCCAGTAAACATTCCTAAAAAAAATTATATTTTTATTGTTTTCCATATTCGAATTTTATGTAAATATAACAGGTTGTCCTGTTAGTTTTTGCGTTTTTTTCCTTACATTTGCAAAAGTGTATCATTTTTTATAAATTAACGATAATTTCACTATTCTTTCGGGGTTTGTTAACAGTAGTCGTATCAATGATGCTATTTAGTAATGGGATATTTTTTGTTTCGATGTTTTCAACTCTAAGTCAGTAGTGGAGATAACATAATCTCAGTTAAACTACATTATGCTTAATGACTTTCAACTCGATCATAATGCAACAATAGCAGTTAAAAACATGTAATGCAACGAGCAAGGATGCCATTAAACTTGTCAAGTGTCAAATGTGGCTCTAAAAATTTCTTTCTGGGAATTTTGACATTGAATATCTACGAAAAGGCAGGTAGTCCTAGGTAGGTTGTTAGTGAGGATATAGGGCTGCCGTCAAAGCAGATCCGAGATTAACGATACAGAAGCTCAACGTGTCGCCTACATCAGTTCACAAACATTTAAAAAGTTAGGAAAGGTGTTAATTTACAAAATATGGTTATCTCATAAATTGCCTAAGGGAAACATTGTACAGCAAATCTCAATATGCCAATAATTAATGATTCTAGAATAGAAAGATATATTTTTCAGTCAAATTGTTATTGAATATGAGAAGCGGATCCTTTACTTTAACACGTGACATAAAAAGCAACGGTTGGACACCAATCAACCCTGAGAATAGGATTACACCCCAATAAGTTAATGTTATTGTGGGATATGAAAGGCATGATTCATTGGATTTTAGGCAGACAATTATGAGACACATAGTGTGCTCAGCTAATTTGTTTAAAAGCGCCTCGAACATAAAAATAGTCCTTCCCTTATAAATTAAAGAAGGGTTATTTTTCACCAAGACAGCGCTTGCCTTTATGTAGTCCATGAAGACAATAGAAAAAATCAATAGATTTTCTTGGGAACTCAATTCTCACCCACTGTATTCTTCAGACATTACTCCTAACGACTATAATCTATTTATATCCCTGCTAGGTGTAAATTTTTTTTTTTATAAAAACGGATATAAAAACGACATTAAAGAATTAAATACTTCCAAAAATAAATTATTTTTCGAATCAGATATAAAGAAATTGTTTAACACGTGTAGAATAATTGTAGAAAAAGATGGAAAATATATAATTTAGTAAAAGTATTGTACGTTTTAATTTTTAATAATTATTTAACGCACACCTTAGACTTATGGAACAACCTGACAGTAACACATATTCTTCAACTAACTACAGTATATGAAGACCATTTACTAAATTTTTATTGCGCTTTTAAAGTGTAATAAAAATTTAGAACAGCTTTAATGTCCTGTAAATTAAAAGGGCAATAGAGCAGCTGATAGGTACAGTAGCGGCTTAAAATCGTTGCCGCACTTGCTGTTTGCAGCAAAGTATAGCAATGCTTTGTCATTCATTTTTTGAATAGTAGTTTTATAAATATAAAGTATTACGTGTCAGAGATCCGCTTCTTCTTTTCTTTTTCTTTTGCGTTTCCTCTTTCTCCATCTCGTCTGATATATCAACAGGAACTATTCCAATTATATTGGCATTATCTATGAGAAACTGCAATGAACGCCGATAGATTAGCATAATATCTACTCGAATTAATTTCATCGCAATCTTACTTTGACTAGTTTTACATGATGATCGAAACGCTGCGGAGGACAAGTTTTAGGAGGCGGCATTATAGTCGGCGCTATCACTATGGCAAGATTGTTAGCGTCCATTTTGTTCATATCGCTTTTCGAAGACACAAATTTCAAAAACTAAAAGTAAATAAATATTAGATTGTCGTTTGATATGAATTAAGACGCTTTTGAAGTGTATCTTACCTCCATTATATAATGTAATATATGCAAATGCGCAATAGGCAATAATATTAAAGCTAATTGTATGGCACTTAAGTGAGAGCTTTCAGGTAAGAGCGAGCAACGTATCAAAAGTTCCTGCATATCGTTACCGATGATAGGCTCAGGTAGAGATCGTAAGTAATGCTTCAAGATACTCGCTACGTCGACTGCATGATAAGTTTTTTCAATCTTTCCGCCATTGTCCAAGAATCGCTGTAATTAATATGACTCACAAATTAAATTATATATACATATAGTGAACATACACCGAAGTAACGGACGAGTGGTTTACCTTTAGTTCCTTTTGTCTGGTTTGAGAACCGGCTTTTCTGAACAGACCTTCGATAGTCAAGTGCGACGTTAAAAACTTACACGCCTCGTAGACAATAGTGGGAATCTCCAACGTACCGTTGCAGCATGTGACTGCCTGACGTTGGACATGATCGAGCGGTACACCAAATATTCCACCGTTCTATAAATTACATACACGGAAAAGTTTCATATTATGATGCGAAAATACAAATATATTATACTAATGAGTTTGTTGACGGTTTTATATGGAAACAAGTAAAATTGTATAGATAAGTTTCGAAACAACAAAACAAAAAATTTGACAAGACGTAGAAAACATCAGACGCGTGAAATCGAAAGTACCTGACTGATGGAGGGCCTTCGCGGCGCATGGTGTGCCGGAGGGCGCAGGCCTAGGGCCCTCAGGCGCCTCGAGGCTCTGCCTCGCAGTTCAGCCTCGCCCCCCGCCCACATCGGACCGACTTTTGAATGCGCCGTTACTACTTGCCGCCCGTTCGCAAGCCAAAACACTCCAATAAACGACCATGACCTAAAACTATTATAATAAAAGCTGCGAATATATTTTTTCACAATGCTAATAAAATATGTGTAAATCATATACAAAAATAGTGTTTCCTCAAAAATATAAAATGAGACGTGAAAAAGATAATTTTAGAATTTAACCTTATTAACACGAAGTCTACCAAATGATATGTTCGTCATATCGCATATTTTTAACGAAACTTAAGAGATATATTTATCGATTTTTGCTTTAACACTTTCAACGCAGCTGATATTTTTGCGCGCCATTTTGAAATTTGCTAAAATACCTATTTATGCCATAAGTTATTTAGATATTATTTAATTATTTTAATAAACTAGTGGATTTTTCAACCTTTAATTATACAAAAAATAAAATTTACAAGGCTCAAAGATCCATCACATCTTTTGGTGCCCAATGCATATTGGTAATTTTTTTGATGACTTCTATAGGTGTCATCCGTGATTAATGGGTTAATAGTGGTTTATGTACATATATAAGTAAATAATATTTTTTTTTAATATGTATTACTAGTAGTCAATTGATATCCCAGAGAAAATTATTAAATGTGTGCCATTTTTGTTATTTTAACTCATTCAGACACTTATATTAATGTCATTGACAATAATTAACAAAGAATAAGCACTGACATGATATCAGTGTTCATTTGTTGGTGGTAAATGAATTTCTCCCTCATGAATGCTTTGATGCAATATTAAACTTATATTAAACTATGGCCACTTCTTTTTCTTATATCGATTAAATTATCTTTAGTATTTTATTACAATGTTTTATGTTAGCAGCACTGTAAATCATACAGTTGGCAATAATCACGCGTGTTCAAACTGTCAACAATACTTTTACAAAATTGATCGCTAACCCACCACCCAATTTTGTTTATTCCCGGTTGAAAAGTACAGGATTCTTCGGTATATTCATTTATGATTGAAAATTATGACAGTTACGGTATATTCATTTAAGATTAAAAAATATCACTAATTAATAAAATATCTTCCAATGTATTTTTATTTAAAATATTTATATTGTCTCGTAGAGTATACTTTAAATCAGAGAATGCTCTTTAAACATTAACTTGTGTTGTTGGAGCTTCTAAAACAACTATTGCAATAATGTATAAATAAGAATATGCATTTTTATTTTCCTCTCAAAGTTCTAAAACAGTTTATTTTTTGTCTAATTTATATATAGTTAAAGTTATTCAATATAAATTCAGTGTCTATTACTTAGTGTTTTTAAAAAACAATTAAATTTATTTTACCCTATTTTTTTATCAGAAGCTTTTGCTTTTTAATACGTAAATGCTTTTTAATATTATTTTATTTTTTCTAATTTTACTAGTGAAAATAAAACTATAGCAGTTTAGTAATATACATATAGTGGATATTTATATAAAGACAATGGGCTGTTTTGATTTCGAGTTGCACAATTTCACAGTATCTGCATGAACGCAAAGTGAAAATCGATCGTACGCTGTCGGGCGGCTCTTTTGGTGTGACCACTTGCTAAAAATAAAATTTGTGCGAGAAAAGTAGCGGATGGCAACCCTGCGTTGTTGGTGTGTCGCGGTGACGGGCGCCGGCGGCATGTCGCCCCCCGCAGGTGCGCCGCCCCCCGGGATCAATTCCCGTTTCTTCGCTGTCTTCAAATCGCGCGCTACCCGATTCGTCTCTTCGAAGTGCGCCTGCGACGACCGATGCCGCCGCCCGAGCGCGGCTTTCTTTTCGCCTCGAATTCCGCATTCCGCTCTCACCTTTACCGTTGCTGTCGTTTCGTCGACCTTCGCGGTCGGGCGACGGCGACGGGGCGGAGTCGCCGCGGATTCGCGCCGTCGCCGCCAAAACAAATTTACAACCCTTGAATTGTGCAAATTAAACGACCCCTCGCTTCAAATTTCCACTGTTGTGTAAAAGTGAAGATCGAATCGATCTGGTGTATTTTTTGACTGTGAGCGTTTCGCATAAAAGTTAAAATAATAAAGTTGTTAATTTTTGTTTTGTTTATGGTCGACCGCTTGGACCAAATATTTGACACATTTAAACAAAAATGGCGGCTGATGTTTGTTTGAGAATTATTAATAACGGTTTTATATGATTAGTTTCATTCACACAACTAAAAAAGCTGCTATTTTTTTGTATCGGTTATTGACAAAAGCTTCCCAACTGTTGGACCAAACATTTGCCATATTTAAACAATAATGGCGGCTGACGTTTCTTTGAGATATTGTGTTTGTGAATTTTATATGAATATCCACAAATAACGAGTTTTATTCATTCAAATTTTTAGTTTTAAGTTATGGCCAGAAGTGTCAACGTGAATTGCTAAATATTTGTTTAAAAATATTTTAAGATATTGCAGCTAAATTTACAAATTTATTACATTAATTTTACGCTTAAGAAAATGTTCAATTTCTAATTTTTAAACATTAGACATTTTGAGTACTGACCATTACAATTTAAATGTTGAGTAACTGCCTGTCAATATGCCCGAAACTAATACAACGCTCTATACAGATTTTTTTTACGCAAACTAAGATATCACATCTAATGCTGATTGCTCATTTCAATTATTTTTGCGTAAATAAGCTCAAAGAAAACATAATGTATCAACAATCTGATTTTTATACAAAACTAACCTGCACTTGTTGGTCGAATTGTTATCAGATAATCAAAGCCATTTTTAAATGGTTCGGTGATATACATATATGTATATTAAAGATTACATCAATATATTTAAAAAATAATATCTGTATATCCCAAATGTCATTATGATTTTAATTTAAAAATATCATGTTTTAAGAATATTTTACAATTATTTTAGTAATTTACATACATTTATATTTCATAATTTTACACAATTTTTTACTTAAAAATAGAGAAGAAAATAAAGCCGTTGGAATTAAAAATGAACTATGCTCAGAATTTTTGGTATGTGGAATTTTCGTGTGCACAATTTTCATTTGCACAATAATTCGGTAACTTTTTTAAATAACTCCTTATTTTTTCTCATTGGTAATAATTAATTTTCTTTCTTGCAATCTTTTTAATTTATTTGTACTTCTTCTAAATTGACTTAATTTTTATTTTTGATAGCCAATTAAAGCCTTTCTTTTATTCAAAAGACACATTCAGAATTGATAACATCGTTAGAATTTCTTCTTTATACTATTATTTTACTGGTTGTAATAAAATCCCATTACCTTCATTATTTGATCTGTATGATTATAAAGGTTTTACAAAATATAAATAGAGGATTCGTCTTTTCTTTACACTTCTTTAAAAGCATTTATGTCTTCTAACATAAATGCAGAAGAAGCACAGTCAAAAATGAATAATCATTTTTTTCCACCTAGATTTCATATTATGCCGAAAATCAATTATCTTCAGGAAAAATGAATAAAAATTTTTTTTTCCATAAATGTGTAATTATTGATTAAACTCACGCGCTGTTCACCTTATCGTTTTATGTTGTAACATTATACGCTTATTTCTGATAAACTTTTATTAATTTATTGTATTTCATATTTCAGGGTGGAATTTTGACATCTCAAAATAGATGTGAAATCATCATCGCTAGAAAAAGATACAAAAACTACTTCATAGAGGTACCAACACAATGTTCAGGGGGAGAAATAGTCCCGAATTGTACCATCACCTTCATCATCATAGTCACAAGTGTTCCAATTCGAGCGATACCAGTTCGGCATACAGCGGCAGCGACACAATGACTTCGGTGCACAGCTCCCTCGACATGGACATGGAGGTGGATCTTTCCGGCTTGTTGGAGTCCATTGTGGACTCTGACGAAGAAGAGGATTTGGAAGAGAGCATGGATAGTTTGACAGTTCGAGACGCCGTCCGAGAATGCTTAGAGAAAGATCCTTCCGAAAGAGTCACAGAGGACATAGAGACCCTGCTCGAGTTCACTCAGCCTCTGAAAGCTTTCACGAAGATGACTCTTGCGGTGCGTCGAGCTCTATGTTCCGTGATGGTGTTCGCAGTCGTCGAAAAAGCTGGCACTGTCGTTATGAACGATGGCGAAGAACACGACTCTTGGTCAGTGCTGATCAACGGTCACGTCGAAATCAAATATCCGAGCGGAGAGATCGAAAACTTACACGTGGGCGACAGCTTCGGCATGGCCGAGGCCACTCTGGAGAAGCTCTATCACCGGGGAGTCATGACGACCCGCTGCGACGACTGCCAGTTTGTGTGTATCACTCAGACCGATTATTATCGCATTCAACTGCAAGGCGAAGAGAACACTAGACGACACGAAGAGGGAGGCAGAGTCGTCATGATAACCGAAGTAAGGGGAGATCACAACGATCCCGCTCAACAGGGACACGTGGTCATTCGTGCGTCTCCAGATCATCTCATGCTTCAGCTGATCGAAGAAAACTCTTGCGATCTCACTTACATAGACGATTTCCTATTGACTTATCGAACTTTTATAAGCGATCCGTTAGTAGTGGCAAATCAGCTCCTGTCGTGGTTCGAGGAGCCTGCGATACGCGATAGTGTGACGCGCGTCGTGATCTCTTGGGCCAGAAATCACTTCACCGATTTCGAAATGGATCCTAGTATGATGGACTTTTTAGAAAAATTCGAATTGTGCCTCGATCGAGAGAAAATGGACGTTCAGTCGCGGTTGTTAAATATCATATGTTCGTCGCGAGCTCGCACGAGAAGCGTGACTCTTTCGCGTTCGTCTAGAGACGAACCGCTGCATTTCAGTATTTTAGGCGGATACGAGAGGGGTTTCGGAATCTTCATACTCAAAGTCGACAAGCAGACGAAGGCCGAAGAAGTCGGCTTCAAACGCGGCGATCAGATCATGGACGTCAACGGTCAATCGTTTCGACACGTCAGCTTGGCGAGGGCGCTGGAAATCCTCACCGGCTCTACGCATTTATGTATCACGGTCAAAAGCAATCTTTTAGTGTTTAAACAGATGCTCCTTTTACCTGAAAATTCTCCAAGGCAGCGGGGCTACGCAGTTTCGGACATGATTTCTTGGCGAGGAGAGTATCGAAATCGTTTCTCCACTGTTGATCTTTTGAGCGACGACCCGTCACATTTACAATCCACATTTCAATCTCCCAAAAAGCCACCGCCTCCTACGAAAAAAGAACCTAACAAAGGTTTCTTGACGTTAGGGCCGCGGAAGAGATTTCAAAAAGCTCTTATGAAAATGAATATACTGCCGAAAAATACGATAACTGACGGTCTGCATACTGACGATAGTTGTATTTCTAGTTCTGATTCACTAAGCAAAAATAGTAACACTTTTCTCAACAATTCCCATAGTAATCCAGATCTCATCTCTATCTGCTTCGACGATTTACAGTCGTCCGACCCTGAACACGTTTTAAAAGTGTTCAAATCGGATCAAACATTCAAGTATTTACTCGTTCATAAGGAGACGACTGCCCACGAAGTCGTGATGCTGACTTTGCAAGAGTTTGGAATTACGGATCCAAGTTCTCATTTTTCTCTATGCGAAGTGTCCGTATCGGAAGGAGGCATCATCAAGCAGCACACTCTACCTGACCAACTTCAAAATTTGGCCGAAAGAATAGGTCTGAGTTCTCGTTATTATTTAAAAACAAATAGAATATCGGAAACGCTCGTACCCGACGAAATGGCTCCGGAACTGTTGAGAGAGAGCATTGTGCATTTTCTTCAACTGAATGCGGTGGAAGTTGCGATTCAACTCACGCTGCAAGATTTTAGTATATTTCGACAAATAGAAAGCACAGAGTATGTAGACGATTTATTCGAATTGAAGAGTCGATACAGCACTCCTATGCTGTCGCTGTTTTCCGAATTAGTTAACAAAGAGATGTTTTGGGTGGTCACTGAAGTTGTGAAAGAACAAAACATAGTTCGAAGATCTAAGATCATCAAGCAATTCATTAAAGTCGCTCGGCAGTGCAAAGAATGCAAGAATTTCAATTCAATGTTTGCTATCATATCTGGACTCGGACATGGAGCCGTTTCTAGATTACGTCAAACTTGGGAGAAATTGCCCACAAAATATCAAAAGCTGTTCTCAGATTTGCAAGAAATTATGGACCCTTCACGTAACATGTCCAAATATAGACAGCTGGTGCAAACCGAGCAAGGGCACTGTCCGGTGATTCCGTTTTATCCAGTCGTTAAAAAAGATCTTACTTTCATTCACCTCGGAAACGATTCGAAAGTCGAAAGTTTGGTTAATTTTGAAAAATTAAGAATGATCGCTAAAGAAGTTAGGTCTTTAACGAACATGTGCAGTTATCCTGTCGATTTGTTGTCTTTGTTAGAAATAAACAATTTCCAACCGTCTAGAATTCCCGACTTTAAGCAAATGTCCATGACACGATTGGGACATCAAAGTCAAGTGACTGTGAAAAGGCGTAAAAAATCTACGGCAGCGTTGAATCCGAAGAGAATGTTCGAAGAAGCTCAAATGGTGAGGCGAGTGAAAGCTTATTTGAACAAAATGCAAGTGGAAACTGACGAAGAAAGATTGCACGCTTTATCTGCCGAATGCGAAGGCAGCGGTTTGGCGCCGGGACCTCAACGAAAGAGACATCCGTCGCCGTCGCTGTCTACTACGAGTAGTACTAGTTCGGCTAGCGAGGGTAAAAAAGGATTCGGCGGAAATAAATTCGGAGCGGCTTCTCCGCAAGCAGTCAGGAAACTACTAGCTTTATCCGAGCCGGCGAAGACGAGGCCGCACCAGCCGCGAGCGCCTCCGCCTCCACCGGCGGGCCCTTCTCCATGCGCGCACAGACGAGTCGGCTCGACAAGCAGTTCGGGGTCAAGTTGTTATCACGGCGGAAGGGCCGTACACGAACGATCGCATTCCGACACGCCGACTCCGCTTCCATCCGTAGATTTGTCGGTGGAGAGCAGCAGTGTCACTTCGTTGGTCAATCTACCCCTTAGGAAAACTGGCTCGGTGACCTCCAGCGACAGCGGTCACAGCTCTTGCGCACCTGGTTACGTGCGCACGCACTTACCGACCGTGCAGCCTCCGCGTTTGCCCCCACCTTATAACTTGGCCGCTCAGCTGGCGCGGATGGACCGGTTCAGTCGAGCACACAGTCACGAAGGGGTCACTCGTCCTTACGACGGCTATTATCACAGCCCGCCTGAGGACGACGACGAGGACCAGCAGGTTTCCGCCGTTTAAAATGACACTTATGACTCAAATTAAAATTCCCAATACTATGATACTTTATATAGCTTATTTTTACGTGTATATTTTAATGTGAGTTTATAATTGTATTTATGTATTATTTTTTTAATATATGTATACTACCTGTGTGTATGCTTATATATAAATACGCATATGCATATGTGTATATGTATAAAATGGATCAACAAGGGTATACGAGACTTATGGCTTACATTTTTTTTTACTGATGTTGTGGTTAAGACATTCCAATGGTTTTGAAAAAAAAATATACGTGAACGCATATATTCAATTTGGTTAACAAATTAAAGTAAAGCCTCAACATTTTATTAATAGTGTAACTGTGCAACGATAAAAGATGATAACCTGATTTTTATTTTTTCTCACAGTTAAAGTATATTTTGATAAAAATACCGATTGCATAGGGCTTCATATTGAAATTATTAGAAAATCTCAGTGATCTTTCTACTATTATAACTTTGCGAGATTTTGAAACTATATTAATTTAAAAGTTCGTAACTCCATTAAAAATTTAAATTTAAACATTCCAGTCTTTAAAAGCGGTACAAAAAATACGATATATGAGAATTATCATTTTCTTTTACATACAGATGAAATTTATGATTCTTGCGATCAGTGCTGGACTTTTTTTATTGTAGTTGATTTTGTTTTTGGATCAATTTACCAAATCAGCTTTTGTAGTATTTAAGTTTCGACAGAATAATCAAAAATATTTTGTAATTGTATTTTTGCTATTTATATCTAAAATTACGGGCTGTTATAATTATAATTAATATAAAAATATAAATATCTGGTACATAATTACAGTGATTGACTTCAATATAAAAATAGTACTTTTTTGTAGAATTTTTTTTTACAAATATTTCCTTTATTCTATAAAAATCCACAATTGTAATCTATAACCCAAAACTTAGTTTTAAATCAATCTAATATGTACCAAGAATCGATAATAAAAGTACAATCATCAATGATTTTTTATTATTTTGTCAAAGCAAAAATATTAAATTTTAGCTGAAAATTTTCAAAAACATAATCGACCATAACGATAAAACTAAAAATGATATGATTTAAAATCAGTTTTACATGTATTTATCAGGTTATCGCCTTTTTGAGCAAAAAACATGCTGCACAGTGTAATTGATGATATTCAAAAGAATTACTTTTTTGTCGCAAAAATTATTCAATTTAATCATTGTAATTTGTTTAATGCAAAAAAATATTACTTAGCCATTTGTTAAGTTACCCTGCATAAAATGAGAAAAATTCCAAAGATATTTAGGAACTTAGGTGATAAAATGATCTTAATTATAGTCTGTTACCTTTAAACGTGCTAGTTTGGCGCAGACTTGTATCATCTTTATTTATTATATACTTAAACATATATAACTTATACAAGCACGGTTACATGTTTTGTTGCACATTTTTAATATATCGACGTATTAATTTTTGTTAAATCGCTAATTGTTTGTGTACGTTTATCAAACATCATTGACAAATTCAGTAATTTATTTAAATGACTTATTAGCTTTGTAAGATGTGTACATATATAATAGGTTTATTTAACTTATGTATACATATATATATTGTTATATTTGTACTTTGACTCATACTTGTAATAATTGCGTACATTTTAGTTGTCGACAGCTTCTGTAAGAAGTAAACGGTATTATAATTTTAGTTCAAATTAATATTTTGGTATTTATATATATGTATATGTATGTACTCGCTCATATTTGTGAACGGTCACTCGAAATGCGCATAAGCTCGTTTTAGCTTTGCTTTAGCCGAATAGTATGACTTTTCGGTGAGACGTATGTATACATTTATTTTTTGAGGAGGTGTGTTATGATTAAATTGGAAAACGATTTCAGCAATCGGGTAATCTCTGAGAATCAATTAAAAAGAAAGTAGATTTAAGTTACACTCCGATACTGCACATATGAATGAATTATCACATTTTTTCAAATTGTAATTTTTATATTATATTTACAAATAAATGTTTAGCATTCATTATAAAAGAATATTTATTGAAATAAAATTTATGTTCAATACTGGCGTTTTGTTATTAAATTCAATTCAAAAAACACTCAAGATTATCCTGAATTAAATCTTCTGCTTAAACTAATGATAGTTATGCAATTAGATATTGCTAATATGTAATATATTGTACTAAACTAGTCTTCCATATAGCTATATGCAGAAAAATAGCATTATTTATGTCTGTGTAATGATTTTGCTACAAAGAACCAATTCGATGTATACATAGAATTAATTACACACTGATTCTGAATGTCATTAGTTTTATTCAAGTATTCAAAAATATTTTTTAACTATGTTCTTATTATTTTTCATGATATATGTACACCAATACATAGTATATAATAAATTTTTTCAATGTTATTGACTAAATTATAATTAAAGATGTTTTTAGTAGAAAAAGTGAAATTTTCTGTATCAAAAATATTACTAATATTAAGATAAAGTTTGAACTAAAAAAAAATATTTGATAGGACTAAACATTTGTAATCAGTGCATAATCTTACAATATAGATGGATTATTATTATGTTGAATTTCAGTGAAATATTACATGCCACACTTCTTAAAAATGAAAAATGAACTGACAATATAATAAATAAAAAAATACTTATGCCAAACACCAAAGTAACAACAGTAATATACTCTATATGTATTAAATATCTCCACAATAATAATAATGCTCATTTTATAATATTTAAAAAATACTTTTCCTACTTCAATGTACTAGCGGTCGATTAAGAACAGAAGGGAATAGATGCAGAAAGTGAGAGTTAGATTTTTTTTATCAGGTACTAGAATGACATAGCAAAATTTAGATAGGATGGCATTCAATATCTGAGGGAGTTGATGATGGATTATATTTTCTTCCATTAGAGTGCATATGACTAAAATTTGAAAAGAATGATATTTAATATAATTCCTATTTAGAAGAAGACTTGATGTAAAGTAATTGTATTTTTCTCGGGGTCATAATGTGCATCTGAACATAATGTCGACTAGTTTGTATTATAATACGCATTTATATTAAAGGTACGGGATGCTTATGTTTCAAGCAGGATCTTAAAAGAATGAAACAGTTTATGGTTGTAAATAGCAGTGGTCTAATATTTCTTCACACGCAGTTCACCAAAGCTCTTTCTAAAAATCAGCGGCACAACAAAAGCAAAAATATATTAAATAACTTGAGATACAAAGTGCATACACCAAAATAATATTTTTTTATATTTTATTTGATAAGTATAAATAGCATAAAAACTAGATGCGTATATTTACTTACATAATCAATATAACATATAATTACCTTAAATGTGAATAGTCCATGATTTTAATTTTGCAGGAAGGACAACAAACTAAGTAGAGCTCTAGCTTACTTTTTTTCTATATGAAGTATATTAACAGAAATTTATGAAAATATGTTTGTGACGCTTTTATTTTGATTACTTACCAATATAGAAATTTTTGACTTTGCGTATTTACTAAGTTTTAAAATATAAATAATTTGACTCATCATGTTCATAGCATCGTCTAATAAGCTCAAACCTTCTATTTTCATAAATCAAGCAGCACATTTCCTCTGCTGACGTTGAAGTTTAATAATAATCGCTATATTTAACAATATTCCAAAATAAATGTTTCCTAAAGTGCTGATATTATTGCTAGGAAAATATACAAGGGGTATCCAAAAGCTTCTAGATTTGTGTTAAATAATTTATACGTAAAGATTTAAAACTAAAACATCTCTTATTTACTCATGTCATATAAAAGTCATACGATAAATGCAAAAGTTATCGTCATACTGATTGAGGTGATTAGAATCCAGGATGTTGATTTTACAAACGGATGTTGCATGAGATAATTGATACTCATTTTTGTATCCACAGTGATAAAATGCACATGGACTTTGTTCAACTTTATGGTGCTTTGGATTTGGTTATTAGAATGTATGTTTCATTGCTACAATCTAAGTGCATGATGATTACTACTGAGATTTATTATAATTCTCTTATTAGTAATCCTGAAAGGTTTTGAAAACTCGTTGTTAAGAACTTTATATTGTTAATCTCTTTGCCCTCTTCAATATATCTTCAAATTGTCACATTCATAGCTTCTTTAGACTAGACCTGTTGAGATGTTCGATATAATTCATCACTGTCACATCCATAATCACTTTCTGCAATTTTTAATAGACCTGAAATATGGTTTTCGTCCACGTCGTCCACATTCACTAGTATCGTATGCTTCTCGATGACGATGAAAAATCCCTTACTATCAAAATTCAGGTCAACGTTGTCTATACCAACTTTTGAAAGTTTGTCACAAACTTATTTGTAGGAACTGAGTAACTTCGGTTTATCGAAAAATCTTGTTGTCTTATTCTTAAGTTACTTGATTAGCTGCCGACAGTATGTGAAATATGGTATTCGCAATAACGGGATCAATAGGGTCGACGCAAATAATGAAACATACATTGTTGTCGAATTTAAACATTTTAGATCAATTGTGCTATTAGCGACAGTTCAAGAGTCTAATAAGATGTAAAAACAAAAGATCAAGTTCCACCCAAAATAATCTAAAAAGCTCAAAGAATCAATGTATAGTCAAGATATTGGACTCCTCCCCTTTCATATATGGTATTTAAGCCAGAACGTTGTTGTACTACACTTCAATTCAAGACTCGATTCTGACTTGGTACATATGAGAGTTCAGCCAAGACGAATCGAATAAGGTGGCTCTTTGAAGCCCGAAAAGGATAACAGCGACCGCTTCGACCGTGCTACTTGTTCCACGCAAAGAGTCTACAAGAAATGCGCTAGTTCTCATAATGTAATCACTTAGTAACTGTTTTGATTTATTTTGAATATGGCCAGCAGCGCCTCGTGCTTGAGAGTCGTCGTCCGACAATTGTAGCGATTGATTTTGATAATCTGTCATGATGGTAAGATTTGTAATAAAAAATAAATAAATAATAGTACCACAAAACAGTAGTATAAGTAATAAAATTATATTTATCTTTTATCACAATTAAATTTATTGCCATAATATAATACAACACAAAATCTAGTTAGATGCATCTTATATATAAAGAGTTTAAATATGTTATTAATATTATACATACATACGAATTGTTGATATATTAAAGGATTATATTCTGTTAAAATCATATAAAATTTTACATAAAATAGTAATTTTAACAAGTAAAAATATAATCAATTAATCTTTTTTACAGGAGGAAATATTTTAAAAATAAGAGCATAATTAAAAATTACAACTTTGCAAACTTTAATTTTAAAATTTCAATTATTCAAATTTTTCTTTATTTTTAAGCTAATTAAAATGGAAAGTTTAAAACATGTTAATTTATGCCTAAATCCTTAACTTACGATTTATTATAAAGTGAAAACTTTAAAATTGTAAAAGTAGTTGGTACATGAAAATACAATAATCAATTGCATAGAAAATAAACATATTACGCATCAATTGAAAAAAAATAATGATATTTTACTGATGTTCATTTTCTAGGTTCCACCCTTAGATGGCTGATCCCACGGAAGACCATTGTTTTCAGTTTCATTATAGTTCTTAATGTTATTTGGCACATAAGCTTGAATCAAAATAACTGCGTAAGTAGCTACAGATCCAACTAAAGAAAATACAAATGAAAAATCAAATTTGAAGAAATTGCAAGTCGTTATGAAGACTTTTCTTCCATCTATCAATTGTGAAAAACATTCGAGTAATTCAAGTTGATTGTGATCTGAAAAAGATGTAGAGAATAAATGAATAAAATAAATAATATAAAAATTAATAATAACCTATTTCTGAGCTAATTGATAATCTATTGATCAATTTGCTGGTTTCTTCCACGTGATCTGTTAAAGAGTTTGAGGTGTAGACTGAAATCGAAAGAAATATCACGTGTGGTAAACACCACAGCACCACATGAACTCGAGTAAGATTTTTCTAAAATAATAACCATATTAATATATACATATATTTTATAGCTATAGAAATATATGTAAACATTACTATGTAAATTGTGAGTGAATCAAATACAATTAACCCATCAATTGTCAACAAGATAACTAAGAATGCTGTAATTGATGTCGATAAGAGCTGAAAGTAATTTTTATTACACAAATTATACATTAATAATTATAATTTTAATTAAAAAATAATACACACTGGTAATCCATAGCAGTCGTTAATAATTTTTATATTATCAGCCACTATATCGAACATCTTCATTACAAATGCAATTTCGTTCGTTATAGATTGTTTAAGATAAGTTTGATTTATTTTATTATGTCCTTCGATTTTAAATACTATTATGTTTTTAAAATCGTTTTTATAATTTTCAATGCAACTCGCTCTATCAAAATAATTGATTTTATCAACAATACTATTTAATTTCTTGTTTAATTCTTTTAAGCGGATAACGTTCATATGAACCATTATAGAAAAATCGATAAAAAATAGTAATATGAACATTTTTAGGACATATTCGCCAAGAAGTGGAATTTGACCGATTTCTTCGTTGATGTTGTAAAACTGCTCGAGGATGTATGTAAAAAGTATGACTATAAAGTACAGCGACTCGAGTAAATAAATATATCCGCGAAACGAATGATATTCTTTCTTACATTGAATTCCTAACATACTATCAATGTTGTTAATATTTCTTAATAAATTTACAATATCTTTCGAGCAGGTGAACGTCTTATATTGTATAATTAATATGTTTATTATGGAATTTGCGAGGAATCCGCAATACAAAACGTTTATCATAGATGCTACAATATCAATCAACAGTACCATTATTCCGTATACGTTAAAAGAAACTCCAATCACTATCCAACATAGACCATATATGATTGATTTTTTTCCAATTTCCATAATATCGCATTCCTTCAATATATATTTGTTCATACCGAAAAATGACATCAAAATATACAACGGTTTTAAAGCATACATGCAGTCGTAAATATCTTTAGATTTTTTTTCTACAACCATGTTTATTATATTCTAATATCAAACACCTTCAAATACACAATGATGTCATAAGAAATATTACGGCGTAGTGTTGGCTTCAATTGATAATCTATTAAAAAGATTTGTTTGCGCTAAATAAATAAATTTTAATGCAATCCGCTATTACTGTACAGTCATTATATTTGATTATTGAAAATTAAAAGTACAAAAGTAAAATTAATTGACTTAGTACAGTCATAAATTGTATTTTTTATTAAGGAAATATTTAAAATAAATGCACTAATACAATTTAAATCGTTTATTATTAAAGTGTACACATACAAATAAAAAATATTTATTTCATACTAGATATCTGAATTATATTCGTAGATTTTATTAAATAAAATATCAAGGTTTATGAGCATGAGACATTTTATAATTAAAAAAAATTATCCGTTCTTTGATTAGTTACTAGTTTTTGAGTTGTTTAAATAAACTATATAAGTAAAAAGCATTTCAAATGTTCTCTTAAAGCTTAAAAGCCCACAAAATTTCCTTATTACTTTATATATTACGATTCACATTTTTATTTTTATATAATTAAGCTTGTAGTATCACACTATTTTTTGCGAAAATGAGGGTAACCCAGTAATAAATAATCAACGGACCTATATATAGGATTATGATTGATAACTTTTTGCGTCCGGTAGTCGACAATAATCTGAGCTTATGCTTTCGGCAAGATGAAGCCACTGCGCATACAGAAAAAGCCACTAAGGAAATTCGGATTTCAGTTGATCTCGTTCACTAGATTTGCCGGTTCCTGACTTATTTTTGTGGTGCTCATGTCAACAAACCTCAAGCAATTCAGTAATTTAAGCATAATATTTATGTAGAAATTACAATTTGTAATTAAAAATGCTCTTGATATAGACAATATTTGTAAGCAAAAAAATGAAGAACATTTAAGTGATGTGATTGTATTTATTTGTAAAAAATCCATTAATTATACTTTTTAATAATTTAAAATATTTTTTTGTTGACTGTAAATTTTTGTATAAAAAATTGCAATAAAAATTTGGTAAAAAAAGAATTACAAAAAATAGGACGGAATAATAATATACATTTTATATATTCTAACAGTAATATTATATATAAGTG
This sequence comes from Plectrocnemia conspersa, assembly GCF_051122295.1. Classification (NCBI taxonomy): domain Eukaryota; kingdom Metazoa; phylum Arthropoda; class Insecta; order Trichoptera; family Polycentropodidae; genus Plectrocnemia; species Plectrocnemia conspersa. The sequence continues at coordinate 13,635,902 of NW_028277172.1, forward strand.
TATTGTATAAATACATATTATTACAATATAAATGTTAACTCGTACTCATGAAAATTGCGAAACATAAATCATATATGTTAATGTCGATGAAATAAACATATATACCAGACTGTAATCAATGTTACAAAAATTGAAGATTCTCATCTTCAAATTCGCGTCCACAATATTGATGAATTTTTCAATCTTCTCGACTTCATCTAGAAAAAAATATAACTGTAATAAAGTATTTTGTAAAACGTTCTAAACTGACACTCGCACCAAATAATATAAAATCTTACAATTTAATATAATAATTTATAATTTTTATTAAAAAGCAAAAAAAATGTATATTATCTTACCATTACCGTCTTAAACAATACATTTGATTAACAATTTAAATATAGTATCGTAAATATATTTATGATGGAACCAGCGCTTATGATTTATTTTAATCATACAAAATCGAGATAGCAACCAGTGGCATTGATACAAACAAACCTCAAGTATATTAGCTTTAACTTTATTTTAATATGATATTATGACATTGAAATTATAATTTTGTATACAAATGGGAATGAATTTAACATTTTTCTGTTAGGTGAATATTTAAAATATAGTTGGTTTTGTATACATATATCCTACACATTGTGAAGAAAAATGAGATAAATGTGAAAAAACAATTTTAGAATATAAACATTAACCTGATTTTGCAATAATCACGTATTTTCCGATCGTTGCACTGATTCTTTCAATTTCAGATATTAATATTTCGCATATCGTCGTACAAAAATATATTAGAAAAAGCTCATAAGCACACCATGCTATTGCCATAATAATGTAATAAAGAGGCTGTAAATGTTAATTTGACAATGCTTTCAAAATAATATAAACACTGCAATTGATTAATATACGTACCATATGTTTAAATGCATAGAAACTCATGTGTATAATTACCGAACCGACAATATTTACAAATATTACAAAGCCAAAGTTGAACATCTAATGAAAGAGAATACTTATTACTGAATACTGAATTATTATAAGAAAATATTTTAATAAATATATGAAAATGTACTTACAATTCCTTCGAAGCTTTTATTTAAATTACCAGTACAATTTATAAGGGTCTGATATACGTAAATACAATCTGATAATGATTTTATATTATTTTTCGATTTAGAGTTTGAACATAGTTTCTCCCAAATAAACATTAATATTCCATAATTTAGGTTGAAATCTATTTTAGTTTCCTTATTCGCAAACGGAACATTCACCAGTGATATAAAATTATTATTTAATATACCAAACCTATTAGCTACAACACAGACTTGAACAATAAAGTACAATATTTCAACTTGAATTGATATACACAAATAGATAATAATGGCAATAGCAATCCCATAATGTGGCGCAAAAAATTGAAAAATTACAAATATAGCGCATATAATTGAAAATATGATATATATAACTGTGATTGTTATTTTAAGATTCGTTTCGTTCCTAGATAAACCCAGTAGATTATCTATTATGTTCAAATTTTGAAACGTTTCATGAAAATGTTTTAATCGCACTATTCCATTAATCTGACAAAAGCTATCTGAAATTACTATAATACCGTTCATAAATAATATTATAACATGTTCAACCGAATTGTAATTTTTTAATTCCGTGACAATTAAATATTTTATTATGTAAATGCTCATAGCCGTGCGAATGCAAATTACACATATTCTATATTCCCAGCCAATTGGTCTTACAGTGTCCTTTTTGATTACCAGCTTTTGGCAACCGAATAAAAACGAGAATATGGTTTGTAATCTCAATATCCACACCACGTCACTGTTTTTAATCATAACGATCGAATTGCTTCTAGCCCTGTCCTTTGCAAATGCCCAACAACGAATGAGTATCGATTGATGTAATTTGTAAACATCAGCAAAATGCCTATTAAATTAAATTCGTTAGTTATTTATTTTTAATTACCTTATATAAAAAAATCAATTTTGTAATGTACTCCTCATTACCCTATACAAGCACACATGTATATTATAATAGGCACTTGTATAGGGTAATGGGGAGCATGTATGTATATGTATTATAAATACAAAGTTTGAGTTGTTTAATATAAACGAGTAGACAGCGTTTTAAAATACATGTCATTATGTTGTATAAGCTCACAAAATAGTCTCATTGTAAGACGCACTTACTGTATATTAAATTTTTATTTTCAATAATTAAGTTAATTCAATAACTATAGGGAGCAGCTCTTAAACGAAAAATTACACTATTCGAAAATACTTATTAAAAACGTAATAAAATACATTGATACAAGTTTTTGTGATTTGCAGAACAAGTTTATTCGTCACGTATTAAGTTATATGTAATTAGAATTTTTTTGCTGAAGATTTTTACAAACGTAATCGACCATAACGACGATACTCCTCTTGTACGAAACATATAACTTTTCAACAAGGATGTTTTTGCGATAGCTATGAGGAGCTGGAAAAATTTATGTGGAATGATTTGTAATAAAAAATGAAATAAATAAATAATTGTATCGCAAAACAGTAGTAAAAGTAATAAATTATATTTATTATCATCTTTTATCACAATTAAATTTACTGACATAATATATTATAACACAAATAATCTAGTTGGGTGCATATAATTTATAAAGAGTTTAAATATGTTATTAATATTATACATACGAAATATTAACATATAGTAAAGGATTATATTTTGCTAAAATCATATGAAATTTTACATAAAATAGTTATTTTAACAAGTACAAATAGAATCAATTTATATTTTTTTTTAAATATTTTTACATCAGTTAATATTTTAAAAATAAGCGCATAATTAAAAATTACAACTTTACAAACTTTTATTTTAAAATTTCAATTATTCAAAAGACTAATAGTGTCTTCTTTATTTTTAAGCTAATTAAAATGAAGCGCTTAAAACATGTTAATTTATGCCTAAATCCTTAACTTACGATTTATTATAAATTGAAAACTTTAAAATTGTAAAAGTAGTTGGTACATGAAAATATAATAATCAATTGCATAGAAAATAAACATATTACGCATCAATTGAAAAAAAATAATGATACTTTACCAATGTTAATTTTTTAGGTTCCACCCTTAGATGGCTGATCCCACGGAAGACCATTGTTTTCAGTTTCATTATAGTTCTTAATGTTATTTGGCACATAAGCTTGAATCAAAATAACTGCGTAAGTGGCTACTGATCCAACTAAAGAAAATACAAATGAAAAATCAAATTTGAAGAAATTGCAAGTCGTTATGAAGACTTTTCTTCCGTCTATAGATTGTGAAAAACATTCGAGTAATTCAAGTTGATTGTGATCTGAAAAATATGTAGAGAATAAATAAATAATTAAAAATATTATAAAAATTAATAATAACCTATTTCTGAGCTAATTGATAATCTATTAATCAATTTGCTGGTTTCTTCCACGTGATCTGTTAAAGAGTTTGAGGTGTAGACTGAAATCGAAAGAAATATCACGTGTGGTAAACACCACAGCACTACATGAACTCGAGTGAGATCTTTCTAAAATAAAAACCATATTAATAGATGTATTTTATTACTATATAAATATATGTTAACGTTACCATGTAAATTATGAGTGAATCAAATACAATTAACCCATCAATTGTAACTAAGATAATTAAGAATGCTGTAATTGATGTTGATAATAGCTGAAAGTATTTTTTATTACTCATATTAAACCTTAATAATTATAAATTTAATTAAAAAATAATACACACCGGTAACCCATAGCAGTCGTTAATAATTTTTATATTATCAGCCACTGTATCGAACATCTTCATCGCGAATGCAATTTCGTCCGTTATAAATTGTTTAAGACAGGTTTGATTTATTTTATTATTTCCTTCGATTTTAAATACTATTATGTTTTTAAAATCATTTTTATAATTTTCAATGCAACTCGCTCTATCAAAATAATTTATTTTATCAACAATACTATTTAATTTCTTGTTTAATTCTTTTAAGCGGATAACGTTTATGTAAACCATTATAGAAAAATCAATAAAAAATAGTAATATGAACATTTTTAGGACATATTCACCAAAAAGTGGAATTTGACCGATTTCTTCGTTGATGTAGTAAATCTGCTCGTGGATGTATGTAAAAAGTATGACTATAAAGTACAGCGACTCGAGTAAGTAAATATATCCGCGAAACGAATGATATTCTTTCTTACATTGAATTCTTAACATACTATCAATGTTGTTAATATTTTTTAATAAATTTACAATATCTTTCGAGCTGGTGAATGTCTTATATTGTATAATGAATATGTTTATTATGGAATTTGTGAGGAATCCGCAATACATAACGTTTATCACAGATGGTACAATATCATTCAACATTATTTTTATTCCGTATACGTTAAAAGAAACTCCAATCACTGTCCAACATAGACCATATATGACTGATTTTCTTCCAATTTCAATAATATCGCAATCCTTTAATATATATTTGTTCATACCGAAAAATGACATCAAAATATACAACGGTTTTAAAGCATACATGCAGTCGTAGATATCTTTAGATTTTTTTTCTACAACCATGTTTTATTAACTATTTTAACATCCAACAACTTCAAATACACAATAATACCATAAGAAATATTAAGGCGTAGTGTTGGCTTCAATTGTTAATCTATTAAAAAGATTTGTTTGAGCAAAATAAATTAATTTTTCCGCTAAAACTGAACAATCATTGTCTTTGATTATTAAAAATTAAAAGTACACAAGTAAAATTAATTGAATTAGTACCAGTCATAGCCTGTTTTTTTTAAAAAAAATATTGAAAATAAATACACTAATATAGATTAAATAATTTATTATTAAAGTATACACATACATATGTATATAAATTATTTGTTTCATACTAGTTTTCTGAATAATTATAAATATAAACGTAGATTAAGTTATATAAAATATCACGGTTTATTAATCTGCAAAAGCTTAATTTTTATTATTTGAAAGACAGATCTGTACTTTGATTAGTTACTAGTTTTAAACTGAAAATTCAGCGATGTATGTAATTATTTATTTACTTATTATAAATCTTCCGATGACAGGCGAACGCATTTAAACGTAATAGATCCAATCAAAAACTACAAAGAAGAAATAACTACGACACTAGATTGAAAGTAGTGACATCTATTTTATTATATAGGTAATATTCTCATAAATATAAGTTCATTTTACATATATAATATTTTAATTATATATGTAAAATAAACATATATATAATATTACACATTTATTCAATTGAAAAAAAATATTGTTATAACTTAATTCTTTAATTTTGTAAAAGTTATTGTCTTTTAATAATTAAAAATATCATGCTTTTTGTTAAGATAGTAGATTGGGTTAAAATGTAAATTCTTAAATAAAAAATAGCGATATAAATTTGGTAAAAAAATAATTACAAAAATAAGTACGGAATAAAAATATACATTTTATATATTCTAAAAGTAATATTATATATAAGTGTAGTTTATACATATTATTACAATATAAATTTTACATGGTACTCATGAAATTTGCGAAACATAAATCATATATGTTAATGTCGATGAAATAAACATATAAATCAGACTGTAATCAATGTTACAAAAATTGAAGATTCTCATCTTCAAATTGACGTCCACAATATTGATAAATTTCTCAATCTTCTCGACTTCATCTAGAAAAATATATAACTATTATAAATTATAGCAGATTATTTTGTAAAACGTGTTAAACGAATTATATTCACAACATTTGCACCAAGTAATATAAAATCTTAAGTCATGAATCCCCGTAAGAACCAGTGGGAAGTATAGATCCCAGTTTTTTTTTACATAAAAAATAAATTAAACAAAAACAGTTTTTTGCATATATTAAAATATATATATTAACACATAAGAAGTTATAAGAAAAATTCCAAAATAAATAATTTGGACTCGAAAAGATAATATGCTATTATGACATTAAAATTTTAATTTTGTATATTTACATGAGATTGAATTTAGCATTTTTGTCAAGTATTTAAAATAAAGTTGTTTTTGTATATATAATATCCTACACATCAAGAAAAAAAAAAGTAAATCGAAAATAAAAATTCAGAATATAAATATTAACCTGATTTTGCTATAATCACATATTTTCCGATCGTTGCGCTGATTCTTTCAATTTCAGTTATAAATATTTCGCATATCGTCGTACAAAAATATATTAGAAAAAGCTCATAAGCACACCAAGATATTGCCATAATAATGAGTAAAAGAGACTGTAAAAATTTTTTAATGCTTTTAAAATAATATAAACACTGTAAATAATTAATATACGTACCATACGTTCAAGTATATAAATACTCATGTATATCATTACCGTACCGACAAAATTTACAAAAATTAAAAAACTTAAGTTGAACATCTAATAAAAGAAAATACTTTGAATTATTATAAAAAATATTTTAATAATATATTAAACTATACTTACAATTCCTTCGAAGCTTTTATTTAAATTACCAGCACAATTTATGAGGGTCTGGTACACGTGAATACAATCTGATAATGATTTTGTATTATTTTTTAATTCAGGTTTTGGACATAGCTTCTCCCAAATTAACATTAAAAGTCCATAATTAAGATTAAAATCTATTTTGATTTTCTCATATACCAAAGATGCATTCGCCAGTAATATAAAATGATTATTTAATATACCAAACCGATTAGCCAAAACACATACTTGAACAATAAAGTACAATAATTCAATCAGAATCGATGTAAACAAATACATAATAAAGATGAAAATCATGTCATGATTAGGGGTAAAAAATTGAAAAATTACGAACAAAGCGCATATAATTGAAAATGTGACATATATAACTGTGATTGTTATTTTAAGATTTATTTCGTTCTTGGATAAACCCAGTAGATTATCTATCAAGTTTAAATTTTGATAAGTTTCATGAAAATGTTTTAATCGTACAATTCCATTTATCAAACAAAAACTATCTGATATAACTATAACACCGTTCATCAATAATAGTATAACTTGTTGAACCGACTTGTAATTTATTAATTCCATTACAATGAAATATTTTATTACGTAAATGCTCATAGCCACGCGAATGCAAATTGCACATATTATATATTCCCAGCCAATAGTTTTTACAGTGTCCTTTCTGATTACCAGCTTTTGGCAACCGAATAAAAACGAAAATACGGTCTGTAATTTCAATATCCACACCACGTCGCTGCTTTTATTCATAATGGTCGGATTGCCTCTAACCCTGTACTTTGCAAATACCCAACAACGAATGAGTATCGATTGATGTAATTTTCTTTAATAAACATCAGCAAAATGCCTATTAAATCAAATTCATTAGTATTATTTATTTTTAATGACCATACATTAAAAAACTCATTTTTTTAATGTACTCCTCATTACCCTGTACAAGTACACATGTATACTATTATATTTCTTATTAATTTTTGAAATGTTTTTAATTGCATTTTTATAAATAATGTATCAAACCTCTGATAAACTCGCCAAAGTATGCCGATACCCGATAATAGCCGTTATTGCAGCGCATATAAAAACAAAAACAACACTCATACGTATTTTCGTGCGACGTATACAACTTTCTCGGCTCTTATACGCGCGAATGTATGTGTGTAAAAATTGGAAGCTGTGGCTTACACTGCCGTCAACACTAGGACTGGATCACTCATAACGAAATTATACTCTGCTAACTTAAAAGATTTGAAAAAAATGTTTGAATTAAAAATTTCAGCGATACTAAATAAAAAATATACTGCTTTATGTTTATTTATGTTATATATTCTATAAATAAGTGTCGTTTATGATATATATTATTATAAATTTTCACAGGTATTCACGTAATTTGTGAAACATAAATTATATATGTTAATGTCGATGAAATAATCATATAAATTAGACCGTAATCAATGTAACAAAAATTGAAGATTCTCATCTTCAAATTGACATCCACAATATAACTGAATTTTTCAACCTTCTCAACTTCATCTAGAAAAATAAAGACATGTAATTAATTAAAGCTTTTGTATTGAACAGTAAATTATAATTACATAGAGATGTTATATATTAAAAAAAAATAATTACCTGATTTTTCGATAATTAATAATTTTCCAATCGTCGCACTGATTCTTTCAATTTCAGATATTAATATTTCGCATATCGTTGTACAAAAATATATCATGCAAAACTCATACATACACCAAGATGTGGCCACATATATATAAATAGTAGGCTGTAACATTTCATTTTATAACACTTTTAAAATAGTGAAATTATTTTAGTTAAATAGTTGTAGTATACGTACCATACTTTTGTAGGTATAAACTTTCTTATATATCATTACTGTTCCGATAACATTTAAAAACATTACAAGGGTAAAGCTCAACATCTTACAGTAAATAATTAATGTTTATAATTATTATTAATATAGGTGTATATTTTATTTTTATAAATATATAAAAATATACTTACAATACCTTCAAAACTTTTATTTAAAAAGCCAACACATTTATTGAGAGTGTAGTATATGTTAATACATCCTGATAATGTTTTTTTACTATTGTTCAATTTAGGTTTAGGACATACTTTTTCCCAAATAAACATTAATAGTCCGTAATTAAGGTTAAAATCTATTTTATTTTCCTCGTGTCTATATATCAAAGATTTATTTGCCAGTGATATTAAATGATCATTTAATATACCAAACCGAATAGCTATAAATAATACATGGACAATGAAATTCAAAAAGTCAATCAGAATCGATATATACAAATATGTCATGAAGATAGAAATAATTCGTGAATGAGAAACCAATAAATGAAAAATTACAAACATAGCGCTAATGATAAAAAACAAGATATATATAACAGTGATTGTTATATTAAGTTTTTTAATTCCGTTCGTATATAAGCCTAATTGCTTATCGATAAATCTCATTTTTTTATAAGATTCATGAAAATTCTCTAGTTGCACTATTCCATTAATTATGCAACAACAATTAGCTATTAATATACTGCAGTTCATCAGAAGTAGTAAAATTTGTTGTAATGTCTTAATTAACATGAGTTTTGAAACTTTTAGGTATTGGAATATGAAAATTATCATAATTATGCGAATGCAAATTGTGCTTATTTTATATAGCCAACCAACAGGTTTTACAGTGTTCTTTTTGATAGTGAACTTTTGACAACCGAATAAGAATGTGAATACGGTTTGTAATTTTATTATCCACATCACATTGCTGCTTTTGTCCATGACGATCGATTTGCCTCCAACGCTGTTCTATACAAATGGCAAACAACGAATGAGTATCGATTAGTCAAACACTTATTGAAAGTAATTAAATGTGTAGTGGCAAAATTATTGAATAAATTAGTTTACTAAGCATAATTAAAAAATACTGTAGCGACTAATACATAATAACACTAGTCAAATTCCAGGAACAGTGATTGAGGTTATTGCTCGAACAGGAGGCGAGGCGTAAGTCTAAGGTGAAGGAAGTCCGTGTAGCGAAGAATCTCTCCGAGCGAAGTAGTAGTCTGAGCGTCGATGTGTAGACGCTCAGACTACTACTTCGCTTGGAGCCAATAATGAAAATCAACTATTAACACCCGAAAATTAACAATGAAAAACAATTAATAAAAACAAAACGAAAAATAATTTGTAATGAATATTTCATATCACTAGTATTCTAAAATATAATACCCCGCATTTCACATCACAGACTTATATAACTATATGCCATTATCGATTGTAAAACTTTTCATTTGGATAATGATCTTTCGTTCATGAAGTGATTAATTAATACATATATGTTTCAATCATTTACAATGCAGTAGATCTATAGCATTTAATCTATGTCATGAATGGTAACCTAAATCCTTACCTTTAAAATGTGGATATTTAGGGTCACTTTCTATTTAAAAATAATAACTAAATGCATATTAGAAATGGTTTATTTTACATACATTTGAGATAAAGATATTTAGCTGGAAATTTGATATATGACTATAATATAGTTTATAGCACATGTGGTAAAGGTGTATAAAAGCGTATAATCTAGGTTTAAGAAATTAAAAACAGTTACATTGAAGTTAATATTTTTGATAATTCTCGATAAATTTTGAATTGTTTCAATATCTTCTGAAAAAATAATGCATTTTATATGTATGTAAGTATTTATTATTTTGATCTGATATTTTTTACACTAACCTGTTTTTGATACTATCAAATGCTTTACGATCGTTCCATTGATTCTTTCAATTTCCAATTTTAATATCTCGCAAAATGTTGTACAAATAAATACAGAGAATAATTCGTACATGTTCCACAATACTGGTATAATTGTAGATAGTGTAATCTAAAAATAATCAAAATAAATATAATAAATTGTATATACTATATTTTCAAAGTTATTAAGTGTACAAGGGGATCTAAAAAATGATATTTTAATACATAAATTATAATTATGACTTTAATGAAATACAATTTATATTCACTTTATTTGTGTTATACAGAAACTTAACTGTTGTTATGGGACAAATCTTTAGATGTGAATATTATAACTCATAAAAATTACATATTATTATTGTACAGTAATTAATATAATTTACTTAGCTTTAAATTACCTGATCTGGGTTATAAATCTCAAAATTAACAATCATCATAGTTGTACATAGAAAATTAATAAACATTCCAATACCATAACCGAAGACCTAAACAAATAAAATAATCAATAATTATTGTATATATTGAAAATATTATATTTTCCCATATACTTACAATAATTTGGATATTTTCATTTAAAACTCCAACATAGTCGACAAGAATACGATACACGTGAATATAATCTGACAGTGAATATTTACTACTTGGGCTTTTACTTTTAGGAAAGATTTTGTCCCAAATATTCAATAGTATCCCATAACTTACATCAAAATTTACAGATACACTATTGTGTTCGATCAAAGAGATTAGATGATTATTTAAAATACCAAATCGAAACGCTACAATGCAAATCTGCGCGCTAAAGAACACAAGTTCTAACTGAATTGAATTATACATATAATTTATAAATGTTAATAACAGCCCTCCGCCATTTCCTAAATCTAATAATGTAAAAGTTATGGCAATTATTGTAAAAATTGAATACATCAGTATGATAAATAATTTTAATCGATTTCTTTCTGTTTTGGATAAACCAATTCGATCATCAATCAAATTAAATATCTTGTAAGGTTTAGAATATTCTTTAGAATAAATTATTCCTATAATAATGAACGATATATCTGCAAAAACTATGGTTAAGCAATTCGTATAATTTAAAACAGCAATTTTATTAATTTTAAAGTAATTTGTACCAACGGAGTTTAATATAAAATATATAATATACAATCCTTGCAATGTGTGTACAATAATTGCAAAAATTCTGTATCGCCAACCGATTGTTTTAACTGTGTCTTTTTTGACAATCAACTTTTGATATCCCAGAAAAAATGCCAGTACATTATGTAACTTTAATATCCACAAGAGATCGTTGTTCTTATTCATGTTTATTGGGTTATAATATTGTATGAAATATGTTACTGCTTGCCACCAAATGTATACTATTAGTAAAATAATTCATTTATAGATAAACTCAATATTGACTATTAAACGAATACTTGTCTAATCATATTAGTACACCAAGGCTCTACAATTTACCTTCATTAAAATAATTTATTTTAAAAATGTGCATGTATATATTTAATACTATATTTTAAATCATGGGTTCCCTAAGTAGATGCTATGTGTTGAGGAACAAAAGTTGGGAACGAGTTGTTTTTCGTTAATAAATTAAAAAAACACTTCCTGACTTTTTGCATCACCATAACTAATTATAACCATTAACAGATAGTACATAGATTTTTGTACAGTTTTTGATTAAAAATTATAAGTTTCAATCGTTTTCTAGTCCACACTCAAGGGATTAATGTTTAGATCGATTGTATTTTCTCTTCAACTTTATTTGAGTTTTTCGCAAAATTAAATTAATTGTATATAAGAAAACTTTAAATGAAAGGTTAAATGTGACTTACTTATTTGCCAGATTTATATATAAAATTTTACAAAACTAATTTATAGTAAATATTAGCAGTTTTTAAATCTTTTTACAGAAGAAAAACCTTATGATTTAATATATTATATATAAAAAAATTTTTAATGAGATTTTCAGTTGAATTTATAAAAGTAAAAAGAATGAATTAATACTTATTACAAAATAAGCTAAAAAATATTTAATCGCAAAAAAATCTTGCCGATTTAATGACATAATATATTAAGAATTTTTTCAATATGATTGGGTTTTAAAGTGCTAAAGAATCTAAATTACAAGATAAGAGTTTGTTTTGAATTTTTAAATTTTAAAAATTAAAAAAATACGTTGTTCTTCAAAGTGACGATAAAATTATGAAAATAATTGCTTTGTTACTATTACAAGGCTAAAGTGCTATAATTAAACATGGTTAAAATAATAAAATAATTATTAATTATTGTCGGTGATCTACCCAGCGTTGCAATGCCTTTTGCCAAAAGACATACAATTGCACATCCGCACATTAACCGCTCATTAAGTACCATAAAAACTACCCTTTTGCAGTGGCGTAGCTAGAGTATGTGCCACCCGGGGCAATCCTTAAAATTGCTGCCCCCCCCATACAATTTTTGCAGGATCATAAGATCAGCATTTCTTAAAATAATAAATTGATTATTGTTAAGCTCTTGCTATTCGTAGATTTATATAAATTTTAGTTTATTCAGGGTTAAGAACCACACCAGACGATTCCATCACGAATATGCCGCCCCCAAGCAAGTGCCGCCCGGGGCGGCCCGCCCCCTGCGCCCCCCCATAGCTACGCCACTGCCCTTTTGTACGTAAAGTATGCAAAAAACAATGCATATATCCTGATTTGTAATGCATAAATGTCCTTGGGAATGTAGAACCTTGTAGTTTTATTTATTCAAGACGTGAACATATTTAGTTGGGTGAATATGCAAGCGATGCAATTGGTCAACCGATTTCTGCATCTGTGATTTGCCAAAGACAACTCAAATTAAGATTATAAAAGATCTGACTCTTCGTCACATCAGGAGACGATCGAGTGATTTGTGACGCGTTCAGAGACAATCACACGCATAAAGAGCAGACTATCAAGCTATTCGAGACGATATGGTCAGAAACGATCCAGCGATTCGAAATGAGAGGGTCATAGACAATCACACGCATCGAGAACAAACAAACGCACACGATTCAAAACGGCAGACAACCATACAGAGATCCAGAGGACATCACTTCTCCATCAGCACTATCTACGAAATACAACTCGACACAATTTCCCTTTAGAAGAATATGCTACTTAACAATAAGCTGTTACCAGATTTTCCCGGCTTTTATTTTAGCTGTAAAGCTTTAACACAGCCCTTTAGTTTCAAAACATAAAAAAAATTAAATGTCAGAATTAAAAATAAGTATAGTTTCTTACTAAAAAAAATTAGAATTAGATTTTTATTACCTTTTTTAAATTCGTTCTAAATACATTGCAAATCAACGTATGTTACAGTAAATAATAAAAATACATGAATAACACAAAATGGTTTTATGCTAGTCGTCATAGTAAAGCGCATGATAAATTTTGCTGAAAATTTCACAAAACAAAAAATTGTACAGTATTAAGAAAACAACTAATAATAATAATAAGAAAGAAATCCTGTTAGCTATGAATATTTTATCATTATGTTATTCAAAGTCTTCCATTTTAAGAACCTTTGGTTATAAAATTGTTAACCAATAAATATTATTTTTTAGTAATTAAACATTTTAATGGTACTATTAAGTGTATCATTAAATCATTGGGAAGTTAATAAATAATTTTTATTTTAACTATATTATATACGGTAAGCTAAATATTAACATTTAAAATATCGTTATTGTCAGTTTACAACTAAAATTAATAACAAAATGTATTTTTGAGATTGTTTATTACACACAAATTTGTGTGTGGTAAATATATTTAGTTAGTAATTTGGTACATGACTATACTATAGTTTAATGCACTTGAGCTAAAGGTGTATAAAAGCGAATAATCTAGATTAAAGAAATTATAAACAGTTACATTAAAGTTAGTATTTTTGACGATTCTCGATAAATTTTGAATTGTTTCAATATCATCTAAAAAAAATAGTGTATTATATAAGTATACATGATAATTAAATCTGCTATTTTTTACACTGACCTGCTTTTGCTACTATCAAATGCTTTAAAATCGTTCCATTGATTCTTTCAATTTCCGATTTTAGTATCTCGCAAAATGTCGTACAAATAAATATAAAAAAAAGTTCGTATATGTTCCATATTATCGACGTAATTGTAAATAGTACAGTCTAAAAGTTATACAAAATGTTTTAAATTGTACGTAAAACTATATACTGCTATAAATGTAATATGGAAACTAATTTTTATTGATCTGCGGTTGCAATTTTTATATAGAAGGTTAATTATTCAAAGGATAACAATATTATTAAGTAAAATTTTTGATGCTAATAATATGAATAGCGATGTATACCATCATAAATTACATACATACATATCATTAATTAGTATTATACAATAGTTATTATTTTTATTGCGTGAGATTACCTGATCCTGCTTATATTTTGCTATATCCACGATCATTATAGTCGTACTTAGAAAATTAATAAACATTCCAATACCGGAACTTAGGACCTTAACAAATCAAATAATGAATAATTATTTTTAAAATATCAAAAATATTGCATTTTACTTATAAAACTTACAATAATTTGAAAATTTTTAATCAAAACTCCAACACAATCGACAAGAACACGATACACATGAATATATTCTGACAGTGAGTATTTATTACTTGGACTTTTAGTTTTAGGAAATATCTTGTCCCAAATATGCAATATTATCCCGTAACTTACATCAAAATTCACAGACATATCTTTGTGTTCAATCAAAGATATTAGATGATTATTTAAAATACCAAATCGAAACGCTGCAACGCAAATATGTGCGCTAAATAATATAAATTCTAACTGAATTGAATTATACATATAATTCATAAATGTTAAAATTAACCCTCCGCCATTTCTTAAATGCAACAATTGAAAAATAATGCTTACGATTGTAAAAAGTACGTACATGAGCATGATGAATATTTTCAAACGATTTTTTTCACTTTTGGATAAGCCAATGTGTTCATCGATCGAATTCAACATCTTGTAAGGTTTAGAATATTCTTTCGAATGAATTATTCCTACAATAATACACAACATATCTACAATAGCTATACTTAAACAATTCATAGAAATTAATACTACAGTTGTATTAATGTTCAAATGTTTTTTATCAAGGTATTCTAATATACAGTATATAATATAAGATGCTTGTAACGAGTGCACAATAATTGCAAAGATTTTGTATCGCCAACTGATTGTTTTAATTGTATCTTTTTTGACAATCAACTTTTGATATCCCATAAAAAATGCCAGAACATTATGTAGCTTTAATATCCACAAAAGATCATTGTTACTGTTCATGTTTATACGTGTATGATATATTTCACTGCTTACTACGAAATGAACACAATTATTAAATTACATTACTACACATATATAATTTCACAATTCATTACATTATTTTACGCATAAATTCAATATCGGCCATTAAACAAATACTTTTTATAATCATTTTATTACACATAAGCAGAGATGTCACTTCAGCTTTATCCAGGGAGTAGGCAAAAGTTAGTCAGTCAGAAGACGGTTTTTGAATATTTCGATTTCATTAAGATTCATATTATATTATTAAGTGACATGCATTTTTCTGATCAAATTCAAAGGAGGGGTGAAAATACCCCACCTGCCCCCCTCAAATGTCTCTTCACATAAGCATCGCCATTTGCATGTATCCAAATAATATATTAAAATAAATTTGTTAGTTTACAAAATATTTTTATATTCATAATTTCCCAAAGTGGGTGCTACAATGTTTTAGGTGTCGAAGAACAAGAGTAGGCAACTTTTAATAGGCATATAGGAAGATGTTATTTGTTAATGTAAGTAAATAAAAAGTAATTGTCATAACCGTTTATCACGATTAGAGTCTCCAATTACTCGAACCATCAACTACTCGAGTATCGAATATTAAAATTTTAAAATACTCGAGTACTCGAGTACTTTCGAGTATTTACCAAATGTACCAAAATAGCTAATATTCAAATTCGTGCACATATAAATAAATAAATAAAGTACTTAGTATGTTTATTTTTACAATTATTTTAACTTCACGAACATACTTTTTAAAAACAATAATGCAAAAAGTGTCTCGAATTTAATATTACTGCTAACCTTTGGTTTTATTATTCCCGTTATGGAAAAAACCCTTTCCGTTGCTGTTGATGTTGGTCTTATTGTCATTAACGCGTTAGATAAGGCTTCTAATTTATATCTGTTCGCTTTTTATAGATATAAAATTTTTTGAACTCTCTTTTTATGTTCTCTTCTTTCATTCCCTTCTCTGCTTTTCTCTTATTTCCTTCGACTATTGACAAAATAGCATTTTGTAATTCTTCTTGAATAGATTTTTTTTCTTAACAATATACAATATTCTACTCCTTCTGATTAATGCGAAGAATTTAAATCTATATCCTTCGAAGATGTATTTGGGTGAATCCCTTTCACTCTAGAGTAAGGATCCCGGGATTCGGGATCCCGGGATCCCGAACGATTTTCAATACCCGATGAGTCCCGGGATTATAAAACATAATCCCGAATTTTTCGGATTGGTTGATTTATCAAGCACAATCGAATTATTATTGACAACATCGTTATATTTCGTGTACAAACTTGCGCGAGTTGCACGTGTCATCTGTGAATCTTTGAGGCTGTGAGGCTGAACGTGCTTTTTCAGCAGCAGGCTGCTTAGGAACCAAAATCAGATCAAGGCTAAATGATAAAACAATGATGCTTTGATGTTACTTCGTGAGTTTTATTCAAAATAATGTTTTCAATTAATTGTGTCTATGAATGTACATAGGTATGTACATACATTGTCAAAAGTTCATTTTTTTCTTTTCAAATAAATATATAAGACCTTCCCTTTTTTATTTTTATTATATTATTTTCTATTTTAAGTCCAAGACTAAAATTATACGTACTTTATACATTGTACGTTATAAAAAACAGATGTAAAAATATATTGTATTATTCATTTTAAATTCTTTTTATCGATAAAATAACATGAAAATTATCCCGGGACTGGTCCCGGGATCCCGGGATCGACTAATTGCAATACCGAAATCCCGGGATCAAAATTTTGGCCCGGGATTGGAATCCCTACTCTAGAGCTAAACGGTTCGCAAAGAACTGACTTTACTTTAAATGCCTTTAAAACACACAATTGTTTTGATTTATATTTTAAGCTGAGGGATCAGTATAAACAATTGACAACACTTTACGCTACAACTGCATAGTCATAAAACCTAAAAAAATTTTTTGTTGATATTTCATATTGTTCATTGCCATAAATTAGATAAGTCGGGACTGTCGAACAGAAAACACAAAAGAAATTTCTCCGTCGTACCCACTAACATAGCCGACGACCGGAACTATGAAAAATTATACCTGATAGTAACCGCTCTAACTCGGGACTTCGGGCATAAACGCCAAGTAAAAGCAAGACGTTAACCTTTACCGGACCGAGTTAAAGTTATTTTTGTTTCTGAAATATTTCAAAATTTTTTAATTTCGAGTATTAATCGAGTAATTTTCAAAATACTCGATTATCAAGTACTTGAAAAATAGACAAAAATACTCGAGTATCGAGTACTCGATTACTCGAATTGGAGACTCTAATCACGATACATAATTACAACTGTTAACAAAATCATGTAGTAGTAGTTTTTTATTTGGATAGTTTCGTATTAAAAATTAAATTGATTTGTTTGCTACTCGACACAGAAGTACGTAGACTGTCAATAGATTTATGTTTATTTTATAATCTCTTTAACTTCATTGTAGAGTTTAGACGAAAACAAATATTCTTTATGAGAAAACTTAATACAGCTTTAATGTGTTAAAACTTATTTAACATATTTGTATAAAAAAATTATTGACATATATATTATATATTGTAGGTGCTAAAGACTTTCATTGAAATTAGAAGAGGTATTTCATTAAAAGTTCTGATTGAAAAACTAATACCAACCCGTTAACGCTGACTATCTGTTAACTAAAAATATAAACCAAATGCAAATACTTGATCAATGATATTTAATTTATTTTAAATTTACCTGAATTGATTAATAATATTTATTTAAACTAACAATTTTCAGTTCTAAAACAATTTATTTTATGTACATATGTAGATTATTTTGTTAATTGATACATAATTATAGTGTAGTATAACCCAGACGAAATAAATGTAAATACAAGTGTATAATCTAGGTTATAAAAGTTAAAAACCTTCACATTAACGTTAATATTATTGATGATTTTCGTTAAACTTTCAATTTTTTCGATATCGCCTGCAAAGAAAAATGTTATATTATATCACAGATAAAAAAATTAAAGTATGCTGACCTTTTTTTGATAAAATCAAATGCTTCACGAACGTTCCATTAGCTCTTTCCATTTCAGATTTTAATATTTCGCAAAAGGTAGTGCAAAAAAATATAAAAACAACTTCATATGCACTATATATTACAGCTGTACTTAAACCATATATGTTCTGAAATCAATATCATTATATTTTTATATACACTTTATAAGTTTATATTGTAGTTGTGCTTACCACATCGAAATATATTGCAGATGTTAGTTTTATGGTATGTATAATTGAGAAAAGACAATTGATAAACATAACCATACCATAACCAAAACACTTAAATAAAACAGATATTTTAAAATAATATGTATAAAAATATTTAATTCATCAAAAACACTTACTATCATTTGAAAATTTGTTCTTAAATTATCCACACAATCAACTAGAAAACGATACACGTCGATACAATCAGATAGTGAATATTCAATACTACTTTTAGGTTTAGGACACATTTTTTCCCAAACATTCATAATAATTCCATAGCTTAAATCAAAATTAACTTGCTTTCTTTTGTGTTCTATTAGAAATATTATGTGATTGTTCAAGACACCGAATCGAAACGCTACAACGCAAACTTGTGCACTAAAGTATAAAAATTCTATCTGAATCGAGATGTAAATATAATTTATTACGATTATCAAGAACCCTCCACCATATACACAATCTAGGATGGTTAAAACTAGACTCACAGAACTATAAACTGTGTAGATAAGCGTGATTAAATATTTTAAATGACAGTTTTTACACTTGGATAAGCCAAGACGCTCGTCAACCAAATTCAACAAGTGATAAATTTTAGAGAAATCTTTCAAAACAAATATTCCATATAACCAACATATCAGATCTACAAAAACTATGATCAAACACGTCGTCCAAACTAATATAACAGGCTTATCTATAACAGTTGAAACACATTCTTTGATTATTATATAAATAATATATGATCCTAGAACTACGTGTACGCAAATTGCAATAGTCGTGTGTCGCCAGCCTGCTTTTTTCACTATATCATTTTTGACAGTCAAGTTTCTACATCCACATAAAATGGTAAAAATTGTATGCAATTTTAAAATCCACAAAATGTCGCTGTTTTTTTTCATTTTTATCAAATTTATCCATATGTGTTGATGCACTGCCAAAAGCAAATGTAAAATAGCAAAACTAATATTTTTATAAAAATAATCGATGTCGATTAAACAAATATGTTGTTTCAATTTAGAATATTAAACGTCAAATTCTAAAAAAATTATATATCGAACATTTTAACATATTGCTATTAGCTTAATATTTTTAATTTATTGTGTTATATGTTGTGAATTTACAAAGTGACTATCAATCTTGCGATGTGTAAATAATTAGCTTACGACAGTAAATTTCATGTCGAATGTATAGTATGGCGTACAAAAATCTCTTTGTATATAATAAATAAACTTTGGAATCTAAATAATTCGACGATAAGATAAGAAAAGTCGTTTACATTTTAGATTGCTCACAGTTGCAAAATAAATTATACGGGAAGATAATTTAATAAGCAAAGTCAAAAAATAACATTATAGTACGCACTTAACAAAGTTATGGAGTAACTATTATTTTGATACAACAATTTTCAAATGCAGGTGAAAAACCGCAAAGTCCAAATTAAGCTTTTAAAATGATAACGACGCTTGACCACCCGCATTGCAAGTATCCCATGAAAGCATTACTTTCTTTCCAGTTGTTAAAATTGTATATATTACGGAAAATAATGTTTATATAAAAGGTAACTGACAATAACAATCTATTTCCACACCTAAATCGTTGCATTAATACAATCTTTGAAGGTAAGAAAAGCACAAGCTTTTCGATTATCTAGTTTTTTTTATATGATTATATACTATTTTTTAAATGTGCGCTTATCATATCTCTGTATTTTTGGCTAACTCAATTCTCAAGACTTGAAATTGTTACAAAGCATGGTAAAAGCAGAGTAGAATTAGCGTTTCAATAAAATGTACTAAATGATAAAGACAAATTTTACATTTTTTTAAATCGGGATTAAAAATTAAATAATAGCTCTTAAATATTTAAAGTATATTTTTTATTTTATTATATATACATATCTAGATTATTGTGTTAATTGATAAATAATTATTGTATAGTATAACCCAGACGAAATAAATGTAAATACCAGTGTATAATCTAGGTTAAAAAATTTGAAAACAGTCACATTAAGGTTAGTATTATTGATGATTTTTGTTAAACTTTCAATTTTTTCTATATCGCCTGCAAAGAAAAATGTTATATTAAATCATAAATAAAAAAAAAATGTATACTGACCTTTTTTCGATAAAAGCAAATGCTTTACAAGCGTTCCATTAGCTCTTTCGATTTCAGATTTTAATATTTCGCAAAAGGTAGTGCAAAAAAATATATAAACAACTTCATATGAACTATATATTACAGCTGTACTTAAACTATATATGTTCTGAAATCATCATTATATTATTTATATACACTTTATAAGTTTATATTATAGTTGTGCTTACCACATCGAAATATATTACAGATGTTAGTTTTATGATATGCATAATTGAGAAAAGACAATTGATAAACATAACAATACCATAACTAAAACACTTAAATAAAACAGATATTTTAAAATAATATTTATAAAAATATTTAATTTTTTAATAACACTTACTATCATTTGAAAATTTGTACTTAAAATATCCACACAATCAACTAGAAAACGATACACGTCGATACAATCAGATAGTGAATATTCAATACTACTTTTAGGTTTAGGACACATTTTTTCCCAAACATTCATAATAATTCCATAGCTCAAATCAAAATTAACTTGCTTTCTTTTGTGTTCTATTAGAGATATTATGTAATTGTTCAAGACACCGAATCGAAATGCTACAATGCAAACTTGCGCACTAAAGTACACAAATTCTATTTGAATCGAGATGTAAATATAATTTATTACGAATATCCAGAACCCTCCACCATAAATACAATCTAGGATTGTTAAAACTAGACACATAGAAATATAAAATGTGTAGATAAGCGTGATTAAATATTTTAAATGACAGTTTTTACACTTGGATAAACCAAGACGTTCGTCGACCAAATTCAACAAGTGATAAATTTTAAAGAAATCTTTCAAAACAAATATTCCATATAACCAACATATCAGATCGGCAAAAACTATGATCAAACACGTCGTCCAAACTAATATAACAGGCTTATCTATAACAGTTGAAACACATTCTTTGATTATTGTATAAATAATATATGATCCTAGAACTACGTGTACGCAAATTGCAATAGTCGTGTGTCGCCAGCCTGCTTTTTTCACTATATCATTTTTGACAATCAAGTTTCTACATCCACATAAGATAGTAAGAATTGTATGCAATTTTAAAATCCACAAAATGTCGCTGTTTTTTTTCATTTTTATCAAATTTATCCATATGTGTTGATGCACTGCCAAAAGCAAATGTAAAATAGCAAAACTAATATTTTTATAAAAATAATCGATGTCGATTAAACAAATATGATGTTTCAATTTAGAATATTAAACGTCAAATTCTAAAAAAATTATATATCGAACATTTTAACATATTGCTATTAGCTTAATATTTTTAATTTATTGTGTTATATATTGTGAATTTACAAAGTGACTATCAATCTTGCGATGTGTAAATAATTAACTTACGACAGTAAATTTCATGTCGAATGTATAGTATGGCGTACAAAAATCTCTTTGTATATAATAAATAAACTTTGGAATCTAAATAATTCGACGATAAGATAAGAAAAGTCGTTTACATTTTAGATTGCTCACAGTTGCAAAATAAATTATACGGGCAGATAATTTAATAAGCAAAGCCAAAAAATAACATTATAGTACGCACTTAACAAAGTTATGGAGTAACTATTATTTTGATACAACAATTTTCAAATGCAGGTGAAAAACCGCAAAGTCCAAATAAAGCTTTTAAAATGATAACGACGCTTGACCACCCGCATTGCAAGTATCCCATGAAAGCATTACTTTCTTTCCAGTTGTTAAAATTGTATATATTACGGAAAATAATGTTTATATAAAAGGTATCTGACAATAACAATCTATTTCCACACCTAAATCGTTGCATTAATACAATCTTTGAAGGTAAGAAAAGCATAAGCTTTTCGATTATCTAGTTTTTTTTATATGAATATATACTATTTTTTAAATGTGCACTTATCATATCTCTGTGTTTTTTGTTATCCCGATTATCAGGACTTGCAATTGTTAAAAAGCATAATGAAAGCAGAGTAGAATTAACGTTTTAATAAAATTTACTAAATGATAAAGATAAATTTTACATTTTTTTTAAATCGGGTTTAAAAATTAAATAATAGCTCTTAAATATTTCAAGTATATTTTTTAATTTATTTTTTATACATATGTAAATTATTGTGTTAATTGATAAATAACTATAGTATAGTATAACCCAGACGAAATAAATGTAAATACAAGTGTATAATCTAGGTTAAAAAAATTAAAAACAGTCACATTAAGATTAATACTATTGATGATTTTCGTTAAACTTTCAATTTTTTCGATATCACCTGCAAAGAAAAATGTTATATTATATCATAAATAAAAAAATAATTTATACTGACCTTTTTTCGATAAAATCAAATGCTTTACGAACGTTCCATTAGTTCTTTCAACTTCAGATTTTAATATTTCGCAAAAGGTAGTGCAAAAAAATATATAGATAATTTCATATGAACTGTATATTACAGCTATAGTTAAATCATATATGTTCTGAAATCATTATCATTGTATTTTTATTTACACTATAGTGTTTATAATGTTGTTGTGCTTACCACATCCAAATACATTACAGATGTTAGTTTTATGGTGCTTATAATTGAGAAAAGACAATTGATGAACATTACAATACCATAACCAAAACACTTAAATAAAACAGATATTTTAAAATAATATTTATAAAAATATTTAATTTTTTAATAACACTTACTATCATTTGAAAATTTGTACTTAAAATATTCACACAATCAACTAGAACACGATATACGTCGATACAATCAGATAGTGAATATTTAATACTACTTTTAGGTTTAGGACACATTTTTTCCCAAACATTCATAATAATTCCAAAGCTCAAATCAAAATTGACTTGTTTTCTTTCGTGTTCTATTAGAGATATTATATTATTGTTTAAGACACCGAATCGAAACGCTACAACGCAAACCTGCGCACTAAAGTATACAAAATCTATTTGAATCGAGACGTAAATATAATTTATTATGATCATACAGAACCCTATACCATATATACAATCTAGGATTGTTATAACGAAAAACACAAAACTATAAACTGTGTAGATAATAGTGATTAAATATTTTAAATGACAGTTTTTACTATTGAATAAACCAAGACGCTCGTCGGCCAAATTCAACATGTGATATATTTTAGAGAAATCTTTCAAAACAATCATTCCATATAACCAACATATCAGATCGGCAAAAACTATGATCAAACACGTCGTCCAAGCTAATACAACAGGTTTATCTATAACAGTTGAAACACATTCTTTGATTATTGTATAAACGATATATGATCCTAGAGCTATATGTATGCAAATTGCAATAGTCCTGTGTCGCCAACCTTCTGTTTTTACTATATCATTTTTGACAGTCAAGTTTCTACATCCGCATATAAAAGTAAAAATTTTATGCAATTTTATAATCCACAAAATGTCGCTGTTTTTTCTCATTTTTATAAAGTTTATCTATATGTGTTGTTATACTGGCAAAAGCAAATATAAAATAACAAAACTAATCATTTCATAAAAATAATCGATGTCAATTTAGAATATTAAACGTCAAACTGTAAAGAAAATGATATATCAAGCATTTGCTATTAGCATTATATTTTTAATTTATTGTGCTATATGTTCTGAATTTAACAAAGTGACTATCAAACTTCCAATGTGTAAAAATTAATTTTTTAATGTAGCGGATTTTCATTTTATTAACTTACAGTAAATTTAATGTCGAATGTACAGGTTGGCATAAAAAATCTATTTGTATAATAAATAAAATTTGGAGTCTAAATAATTCATTCACAAGATAAGAAAAATCTTTTATATTTTAGATTGCTTACAATTGCAAAAGAAATTATACGGGAAAATTATTTAATAAGCAAAGCCAAAAAATTACATTACAGAACGCGCTTAACGAAGTAACGCAGAAATAACTATTACTTTCATACAATTTTTTTTAAATCTGATAAAAAACCGCAAAGTCCTACAAAAAGCTTTTAAAAAGATAATGACCCTCGACCACCCGGATTGCAAGTGTCCCATAACAGCGTTACTTTCCAGTTGTTAAAATCGTAAATATTATGTAAAATATATTTTATAAAAAAGGTAACTGCAAATAACAATATATTTCCACCCCTAAATCGTTGCATTGACACAAACTTTGAAGGTAAGTAAAACATGAAATTAATAAAGTCCATGTAACTCGGAAAACAAGAAATTTTACATGAACTTTAATTCGTGAAGTGAACCAAGCATGTGATGAATTAAGGTGTCGACAAAAGATTTACGTATCCCTTTTTTATACGAGTTCAAACTGAAACACAACGCGGCGCAGGCTACGATAAATATTAATTTGGGATTTGGCGAGAGTACTGTTAGTCAAAGAACTGTAATACGTTGTTGTGATAAATTTCTTACTAGCGACATTCATTTTGAAAATGAGCCCATGGAAAACCTACGCCTATTTTTGATGCAAAAAA
Source organism: Plectrocnemia conspersa (assembly GCF_051122295.1). Taxonomy (NCBI): domain Eukaryota; kingdom Metazoa; phylum Arthropoda; class Insecta; order Trichoptera; family Polycentropodidae; genus Plectrocnemia; species Plectrocnemia conspersa. The sequence goes on from NW_028277172.1 coordinate 13,661,466, forward strand.
TTGTAAAATACTATTGAAGCTAGTCTACAAACATTTGGAACAGACTTAGAGGTTTCTCCTGCAACCGTTTCACGACATATGGATGGCAAAAAACTAGACAAATGGGTACATTTTAAAGTTTGTTTTTAATTAATTCTTAGCAACAATAGAAAAGCATTTGTAAATGAATCGTTATATGCAATTATAAAGAGACTCTTCGCGATAACCAGAAGAGAACAGAACAACGGTTTAGAGAGAAGTGAAGCTACGAAACCGAATTTACATCAAAATTGTGGCGACAGTATGGACGTATTCTAAGGGATCATTAATGGATCGTGTTTTGAACTAGACTATATTATTATAAAAAGAAATTATTATTTCTTTGAAATGCAAATTCATAACCTATTAATATGAATCCCTCTATTTTTATAAACAATTGATTCATTTATTGTTAAATTGAGGTAATTTTCATTAATACAATTTTAGTTATTTTGATTTATAAAATTGTAGTAAAAATATAGCGTTTTATATCTCATTAAAAAAATTGCTACTTAATATGAAACAATCAAATATAACCGTCTAGTATTTTATAAATATTACATTACAATAAAACTATTTATCATAATTAAAATCGTTTGTATTTCGCTCATTATTTTAAATTGCCATAAGTAATCATTGTTTATATAGAATATACATTTTTATGCGTATTTATGAAATTAAATTGAACACAATAAAGCTTAAGTAATTATAAATTTTTATATAGTCATTAACCATTCAGTTATTGCTCTCTAAACAACGTAAAGTTAATAATAAGTAATTATTGTGCTTAAACCTAATAATGATGAATAGTAAATCAAATAAATACGTCATTGTGAATTTTCTTAAGATTTATAACTTTATATCAACAATTTTTGGGCTAAAGAGGGTTAATTTTAATGGGTACGGTTTTGGAAACATAGGCATTATTTACAAGACATATGCTGTAATTTTTCACGTCTGTCTATCATCAATTACACTTTGGCTATTGTACACACAGATTAGAATTAATTTGAAACATGGATTCACTGTCGTCCTATCGTTCATTTCTCTTATGTCCACCCACCAGGTAGCTACAATTGCAAACTTATTTTTAAAGAGCAACATGATAGCAAACATATACAATACATTGTTTGACATAGATATGGCTTTGAACTTTAATATTAAAAATCAAAACACAAATTTCAGAACGAACATCTTTGTTTTCTTCTTTGTATATATCATTCTCAAAACTTTCCAATTGATAGTTGATTTTTCCTGGATGGAAAAGGAAATGCTAATGTTTCATTTTATGTCATTTGTGATCGATATTGAAATATTTCATTTCATTACATTGATATCTATAATATCAAGAAGGATTGAATTACTAAATTATAAGCTTACGAAAGTTGCACATTTCAATGAATCGATTGATTTTGAAGTACACGAAGGTTTTTTGAATAAGTTTTGGAAGAGAGATTATTTAAATAATGCAGGTTTTTGCATCATGGATGATCTAGACGAAAATAAAAAATATTTTGAATTATTTACACTTTATAATAAAATATCAAGCGTTATTGACAAAATTAACTCAAAATATGGATTAATGGTAATTATTAAATTAAAAGTGACTTATTATATTATTTGGTATTTTTTATAAACAAAAACTTTTCAGTTGGTGTTTATGGTTATCACACTATTTTTCGGTTTTCTTTCTACAACAAATGCGGCTTTTTTATTAGGCCCACAATTTAATATTCCACAAGGAGCTGTTGTGTTCTGGATTTTATATCAAACCATCAGAACATTAAGTTATTGTATTTCGTGTGAAATATTAAATCAGCAAACCAATAACACATCAATTATATTAAATAAATTGATTTTAATGTCAGGTAATTATTTGAGATATTTTTTAAATTTATTTTATATGTGCTAACAATTTTATTTTTAGAAAATAAAATCAATACATTGGAGAGGTTTACAATGCAGTTTATAAATCGGAATCACTCAATTAAAGTTTACAACATATTTAATTTAGACTGTCGTTTCATTTTAAGTATGATAGCAACAATATTTTCTTATATTATAATTATGTATCAAATGTTAAAATTTTAAAAACAAAATTTTCCTTTTTTTATTATTTTCATGCGTTAATTTTACAGCGTAAATATTTTTCGTGAAAATTTATTGATTGGTGTCTAAATTTGTATAGTTATTTAATTAAAAATAATAATATTTAGACGTATATTGAATATATATTTGATATTGTAAAACAAGATATATAAATGAGGATGCTTTTACATATTGTACATATTATGACATTCAATACAAATATAAAATACCTTATCTGCTACTCTTAATACCTTGTTTTTCATTATAATGAAATCATATACGATTTTAAGCAAATCGAAGCAGTTATATTTTCAAAATATAAACAAGCTTTTCTATTGTCTCCCCAAAGTGAAAAGATTAATAGTATAAAATAGAAATCTATCGGTAAATATCTAGATGTACACCTAAACTTTAGGATTATATTCAAAACATATATTGCAAAACTTTGATATAAACAAGGGATAAAATATTATACAAGGGATAAACGGATAAATATTAATAAGCAAGAGATAAAATATTATATAAATACTTTGTGTAATCTCAAGTATTGAATACTACAATATTTAACAACGTATATTTAAATATAAGTACAAAATGCTTTAGAGGCAGAAGCACATATCCAATGGTTCTAGATCTTTGATTATAAATATCATTATTATTTTGATTAGACTTTATACATTTCTCTCATCAATATAATCCAAAGGTTTTAACTTTTTCACGTTAAATCGTGAACCATTAATGTTTTACTTTTTATGTATATTTTAATAAAATATTACGTGAAAAATTATTTATCATAGTGAAATTAACGTTTTATTTAAATATCGACTAGCTGTCGGTCGATTTAGGTGAATTTTTTTGCTGCAATAATGCTTTTAATTTATTTTACTGTAACCAAACTTCTTCAGCTAAATAACCGACTGCATCACAATCATTGTCACGCGATCGTCGTGAAAGATAGTATCCCCAAATATCAATATATAAAAAAAATACGTTTTATTAGCATTTATATGGTTTGATCGACATTTAACCTCAATCTTCATACGTACATATATTACATGTTCACATTTAAAGCGTACTTGGTTCAGTCAAATCTAACATATATGTGCATTAAATAGGAAGCAATGATAATGTTTATGTATTATAAAAAGCAAAACTCACTTTTCAGCTTCGGAGCCCGTCGACGGGAATTCAAAATTTGAAGATTTCATTACGAAGACTGTTTTATGATTGTTAATCTAGTTTAATCAAAGTATTATTATAATCCTTACACACATTATGTATATATTTCATTTTCATAGTTATAACATACCTAGTTAATTTGCAATCCGAATATTTATATTCAGTTAAATCGAACAACGCACATGACGATTATCGTCGCGTAACAAAATTTTATTAATAAATAATAATTATTTAAAACTGTTGTCACGTTACTGTCGACCATCTTGTTTTATATTTGAATGCTTCTTTTTCATTGGTCGACAACAAAAGAATACATTGTCGGAGGCTCGAAAATCATCGTACCAACTCTATTTTTACTTTTATTTATTATAATTAAATATATTTCCTTTGTTTGCGTGTATTATTATACACCGTTCATACAAAGCGATACGATTTACAGAGTAGAAAATTTAGCATAGAATGATTCATTTTAAAATATGCGCGTCCGGAAGCGACGGCTTAGATAAATTATATATAAGATATCCTGGTATTATGATCATTTTTCAATGCCGGTATCGATTTAATAGAATCAGTCCACTTACAAGTATAGCCTTATATGCGTCTGAAGGATCGAGTCATCCAATATCCCATATCATTATCGTGAAAGACAAATGCGAAACCAAAACGTTGTACTCTATTCCCATAGCTTACTGTTTCTGTTATATATTGCGTAGATATTTGTTCTTAGTTTTGCTACTAGGTGGGCAAAAACTCTGCTATTTTTTATTGTATCTATTATGAAAAAGCTTTGTATTTTTGTTATAAAAAAAATATAAATAATCTACAAATGTCTAAATACATATAAAGAAACAACGTTTATATAAGTTTACATGTATTTTAATTAATATATTTTAATATACTATATAAAAAGAAGTGTTAGTTCAATTAATTGATTTGTAGGTAATGGGTGTACACTTTTTAACAAAGCCACTATCGATTTTAGTATTCCTTCGCACATACCGACTTTTCACTACATTATCATGTCGAGTTCATTGGTTCAAAATTCAACAGTCATTGATTCTAAGGCAGACAAAACATCTTTAAATACTATACGTTTGATCACACAGTTATATAATTATACTGGATTTATACAGGGGTTGAAAAAAATCAATCTGATAAACGGTTTAGTAACGCCAGTTGGATGGGCTTATAAAACTTACATTGCGGTTTTGCTTATATTTTTCACTTCATCGTTCATCGCTTCATTACTGAGATATATTTTATTGTTATACCACCCTAGTTCGTTACCAGTGCCAATAATTTTATGCATAATTTTGATATTGTCCCTCTGTGGAATCGGATATGTCATGAGCATGTCTATGAACATAATGGGTAATCCAAAAATATATGCAAAAATCTACGAAGGTTTTTTGACAATAGATGAATTAACTGACTTTAACATGATTATGAATATTAAAAATATTTATTTTTATTACGGAATATTCACAATGGCAGTAATCACTAATGTGATCTATAAATATTACTCATGGGGAAAAACTGTTACTATAGTTATTTATAGTATGAGCATTGCAAATATAAAATTCGAGATGCTACACATGATTTTATTATCCGATGTATCTGCGAAATATTTTAAATGTATTAACGAAATGATCGAAAATTCTATTGGAAAACAATTTCTTAAAAAAGAATGCTTTAAATTGGGTGCGTTTTCTAAATGGTGGAGTAGAAGTAAGAGGAATATAGAATTAAAACCTAAATCAACAGAAAAAATACTCGATACTTTGTTAAAAACGCTTGATAAACTTTGGGAAGTGACTCGAAAAAATAACAAGTGCTTTGCCTGGCCGGTATGATATTTATATATATAGTATAATATATTTATTTAATAATGTTGCTCTTATTAGATTTTATTGATAGACTATCTGGATAAATTTGTTTAATATCACAGGAACGCTATATTTTATACATATTATATCTTTATGATTCTTATTTTATTTATAGTCAATAACATATACCACGCATTTATTATTGGATCTATTAATAACAATAAACGTGCTTTCTGTTATGATAGAAACATCAGACTTGGTAAGTATAAAATATAAGAGGGCTCAAGAAAATTGAACGAAATTTTAAATGCAAGTGCTATTATATAAAAATATTAAATATATTTTTAAATTACTCAATTTAACTCCTTTTTAAAAATGTAATAATTATGTCATACAATCAGCAAAGCTCGGAATAAAAGTTGATCTTTCCAGATATTTGAGATTTAATAAAAATAAATAAACCAGATTTAATTCAAAAGCTTACAATTTTACATTTTTGTCGAGTATTTTTTACTGAAAAATACTGTACGTGATTTGCATTTAAATTATACTATATGTTATAATCAGTAATAAAGATAACACTTTTTAGTATCTTATTAAAGTAAATGGTTTAAATTCTGTTAAAAAATTTTAAAATTAAAATTGAATATATCAGAAAAGTTACATCTTACTTTTGTAAGCAAAAGCTTCAAATGAACTTTCTTATACACTTTTTACGTTCTATATCTCTCATATGATATTAGCAAATAAAAATCAGTACGTTTTCTTGGGCTAATATGTAATAATAATAATTAAATTAATTATTGTTCATATTTATATATTTACATTTTTAGGTTAAATTTGTAATACTAATTTGGAGCTTCTTGGAATTGTTTTTGTTGTTTTGTTTTTGTTCAGTAGCAGAAAATCTACTAACTGAAACAGAGTTAACTTTAATTTTAGTTAGCAAAATGATAATAAAATACAGTGATATAGGTAATGCTTTTTTATATATTATTACTACTATGTATTTAAATAATTAAAATTTCAGATAACAGTATAACATCGAGATTGCAGAGATTATCTACCTTAATGCAAAACAATAATTTTGGAGTTAATGTTAACAATTTTTTTTATATAAACAATCGATTTTTATTTAGTATAATTGAAATTGTATGTACGTCGCTGATTATTCTAAAACAAATTTCTTAATACACTTTTGAGTGTCAATACATAATTGATTGGCGATTGTGATGTACTGATGAATGTATTTATTTTTAATGTTTGTATGGGAATTACAATGGACTCTATATAATTACATACACTTTTAAGTTATTAAATGTTTTTGCAAACATCAAGCATTTAGTTATTACTTTCTGAACATAGCAATAGTAACGATAGTTGCTATCAAGCTTAAATCAAAGATGCTGATTAAAAATTCCAATAAATACGTCATTGAGAGTTTTCTCAAAACTTACAACTCTGTATCTACAATTATTGGGTTGAAAAGAGTCACTTTTAAGGACTGCAGCTTTGTTAACATAGGCACTCCTTATAAAGCATACGCTTTGACTCTTCACGTATGTTTATGTTTAACCGCATGCTGGATTGTAGTTTGTGTATTGCAAATTGATTTCAGACATGGAGTCACTGTCGTTCTATCATTTCTTTCTTTAATATTTACACACCATGTAATTACAATTGCGAGCTTATTGTTTAAGACCAACATCGTAGCTAAAATATATAACATATTGTTTGAAATAGACGTGGCTTTGAACTTCAATACCGAAAAAGAAAACGTAAAGATCAGAAGGAATGTCCTTGTTTGTTTCGCACTATATGTCATTATTCAATTTATCCAATTGATAGTAGACGGTTCCTGGAAACAATACGGAATACTAGTATTTTATTTTATGTCGTTGTCCATTGACATTGAATTAATCCATTTCATACTATTGATAGCAATAATATCGAAAAGGGTCGAGTTTATAAATTTTAAGCTCACGAAAATTGCACACCCTAAGAAATCGATTGATTTTGAAGTACACGAAGGTTTTTTGATTAAGTTTTGGAAGAAAGATTACTCAACAGATCCTTCACTTTACATAATAGACAATCACGATGAAAACCATAAATATTTTCAATTAATTTCTACTTACAACAAAATATCCGACGTTATTGACCTAATTAACGTAAAGTATGATTTAATGGTAACTTATAAATAGAAACAATATTATTTATAAAATACATAATCACTAAAATCATAATATTTATTTTTCAGTTGCTGTTTATGGTAATGACATTATTTTTCGGCTTTCTTTCTACAATGAACGTGCTTTTTATTGTAGAATATCAAGTAAGTTCTTTCCAGAGTATTTTTAACAAATATGAAATGGTGATTTTATAATGTTTTTAGCACTCTATTAAAAAACCTGCTATTGCGTTTTGGGTTTTGTATCAATGTTTTAGAACATTTACTTACTGTCTTTCATGCGAAATATTGCAACAACAAACTCAAAGCACTTTAATAATATTAAATAAATTGATCATATTGTCAGGTAATACAGCTTTTTATTGCATTTTTTTCAATCTGTAAAACATAACGATATATACATATTTTTAGATAGCAGAAACGAAACGTTGGAAAAGTTCACAATGCAGTTTATAAATAGAAATCGGTCGATTAAAGTATACAATATATTTGACATAGACTGTCGTTTCATTTTAAGTATGGTTGCAACTTTATTTTCGTATGTTGTTATTATGTATCAAATGCTTTAAATAAATAAAAAATACACTGAAAAGCAACTTTTAATTTTGGCCACAAATATATATATATATATTTTTTTTTTTTTTTAAATCTCGGGATTCATCGCGATTTATGCTTACTTTTATTCTATATGGTTGAATGCGTTTTCGCGGAGAAATATTTGGTTAATATTTCTAGGAGTCGGATTACTTCGCGTACTTTTTTGATTCCGTGTGGAATCATGGTCCCTACTTGTTCAGATCTGAACAACCACATGCTGGGCTTTGCCCACACCGGATGTTCATATTCTCAATTTTCCCCTGAGGATGGCTGGGCGAATCTGGCCGAAACGTAGGGACCATGATTCCACACGGAATCAAAAAAGTACGCGGAGTAATCCGACTCCTAGAAATATTAACCATATATATATATATATATATATATATATATATATATATATATATATATATATATATATATATATATATATATATATATATATATATATATATATATATATATATATATATATATATATATATATATATATATATATATATATATATATATATATATATATATATATATATATATATATATATATATATATATATATATATATATATATATACATATACATATACATATACATATACATATACATATACATATAGATAAATAAAATACCGATACATATTAGAGATAACATGCAATGTTACATAATTATACCCTTATGTATTATAAATAAATGAGAAAACTTATATTGGCACACGTAAATTGTCACGTAACGAGTCTAAACGTATCATAAAATATCGCTTACAAAAATGAAAATCTCAAAAATCGAAAACCATACAATAGTTTTTATAAACTATTGCAATATCATAAATTACACGTTTGGTTTAAAAAAATGCTCTCATCATAGAGGCGCGATTTTAGAAATTAAATTTCCCTATCAATTTTACGCTGCGTTTCTTGTAATAGTGCACATACTTTTTATAATTATATTTATCATAGTAATGTCTGAAATTGACAATGATCTATTATTTGTCGCTAGTACTATAACTGTATTTTTAACTTTTATTTTTTCAGGAACAACTAGCGTAGTTATTTTGTTAAACAGTGCATTTATAAATGTAAAGACTTCAAACGTCATGCTATCAAAAATGCAAGAATTAGATGAACTTTTGAACACCGTCAAATATATTCCTTTGCATAGATTTAAAATAAGATTCTTCATAATGTGTGCTGCGGTTATATTTTTCCAAATCGTTGTTATATTCATAGATAATATGCTCAAAGCGAGCGATATATTCTTCTACATATATCAATTTTCCGACTTAATCATAAGTTTGGAACTATTGTATTTTACTAATTTAATAAGTATTGTATACAGAAGATTTGAATTGGTAAACACTTTCTTGAAAAAAACGTATAATTTTGAATGTAACTACGAGAGAGGCATTCTATCCAAAATTCTAAGAGAGCATCAGAAAAATATCGTTTATGATGAAGCGTTGCCTAAAAAAAAGATATATTTAATAATATATCTTCTCGGCGATGTAATCGAAAACATAAATAAATATTTCAATTTGCCTGTAAGATACATATTTTATTATAATCTATTTACATTATTATAATAAACATTATTTTCAGCTATTTTTCTCATCACTTTACGTTTTTTTTGGAACCCTTTCCACCATGAACCTTGTGATAGATATATTTTACAATGCAGATAAGGACTGGGTAATTGCTTCACCGTTTTTTTTTAATGTGAATTTATTAGTATTTTTATTTTTAACAATATATTTTAGCTCTTTATATTAGGTTTTTTCACGTCTAACTTCTTTCATACCGGAAGAGCAATAGTCTATGTAACAATATGTGAAGTGCTCGAAGAAGAAATCGAAGAAACTATTAGTATTATTGAAAATATTTCCTTAACGCGTTAAGTATATCAACATGCATAAATAAGTTGTGAATATAAATAATTTCAGTTTTAACCTTTGATTTCTATTTCAGAAATATTCGACGAGGATTTAGAAAGAATCAAAAGACTCATTCTATATAAAGACTATACAATAAACGTTAATGGATTTTTTACTATTAACAACAGATTTTTTACTTCGTTTATAAATGTCTTAATTTCGTACACAATTATTTCATATCAAAGTTCAAAAGATGGCGAGCAAGTAACAAATGTCACGATGACTTGAATCTAAATGTAATATTATAATATATGCAGATTATTAATATTTAACGTTTTGAATGTTACAGCTCCTACTTTTATTTGTATGTAGTTGCAGTGTTTCAATAAAAAGCCATTTATGTATAGTACAACAATTTTTTAGGGGGGGGGGAGAAATCCATAAATTGAAAATATCATAATGGTCTCAATCCTCATCACTGAGGAAATGATTTTTAAAAGAGATGCCAATTTTATGCCTCCTAAAATATCTACATTTAAGCACGGATTGTTATTTTTGTGCGTTAATCAAGTAGATTTATATATTTATATATTATATATTTATGTGCGTGCGTGCGTGTGCGTGTTAACCATTGGACGCCTACGCGCATACTGAAATTGAACCGAGTTACTCGTTCTATCTCAGTTTGCGAAAAACCATATCACTCTCGTCACTTAACACGCGAGAGAGCGAAAGGGGAAGTATCTCACTACTTGCGCTCGAAAGAGCAGCTCCGACTTCGGTTTCTTTGACTTCGGTCCGTTTGCCGACAATGTTCGGAAGCGCTCGAAGCTGGCCAAGTCGACTGAATTACCCCCACTTTACCTCCCGTTCTCGGTAACCTCGGACAACTTCCGAGAGATTTTAGAGCGGGCAGAACCGAGCTCGACCGAAGTAACCCCGAATCAACCCACTATATTCTCCGTTCTTGGCCAACTTTCAGAGAGTGTAGTGCAGGCATAAGGATTTTCAATGATATTCAAAGTGGTTTAATCTAAAAGAACCTACTAAGCATTTTCAATTCATTTGAAAATAGGCTTACAGCTTAGCTAAATATTTACCGGAGAAAACATTTTACCATTTAAGATTAGGTTTAAAATTTAGCTAGAAAATAATAAAACTAAACATTGTAAACCTTGCGCGGACCCCCTGACGTTGTTCAGGGACCCCCAAATCAATTTTAATTTTTCACGGATCCCCTAAATGATCCGTAGGGACCACTTTGGGAACCACTGATTTAGAGTGTTTATGAAACGATACTGGAAATTATACGAATACGGAATAAAAATTGAAGTATATACAAAGCAATAGAAAGTGGAATTGTACAATGCGAGTACAGAATAACAATTTAGGAGAGGCTTGGCGTTTTGCATGCTGGTAACACCGAGGCGTCTCGCCGCCATTACGCTTATTGCGATCCTCGCGACGATGGTGCCGGTGAGTGTAATTTGTTTATCGAGTACGATTCGGTTGCGATTCGTCGTCCAGCGTCTGTAATTATGTGCGCGGCTCGCTTCCAGCAAACGAAGGTGTTCGTGGGCAGCCTGCCCGCGGGCTCGAAGCCCGAGGAGCTGCGGCGGCTGTTCGAGCGGTACGGGGTGGTGACGGAGTGCGACGTGATGAACCGCTGCGGCTTCGTACACATGCAGACGGAGGACATGGCGTCGGAGGCCATCCGCGCGCTCAACGGTACCTCGTTCAACGGCGGCGTCATCACCGTGGAGCGCGGCCGCATCAAGGAGCGCGCGAGGGGCGGCGGTCGGGGCGCTCCGATGGGAGGCGGGGGCGGGCGCGGCGGCGGCCCGGTGCGAGGCTCCGGCCCCGGGGGCCACCGAGACCGGCCGTACGGTCGTCCCCAGGGCGAGCTCAATCGCGTGCTGACCGGCCCAGGCGCCGTCTCCGCGAGCCCCGCCCAAGGGCAGCTCAGCGTGCCCGCCGTGCGCATAGGCGGCGGCTACGAGCGCTCCGAGCGCCGCCCCGCCTACGATGACTCCGCCGACGGTTACGCCCCCCCGGAGTCCCGAGCGCCATCCTACGGCGCGCCTTACCAAGACGACCGGCGCTCATACGGCTACGAGCGCGGCGCCCCCCGCTCGGCCAATCCGTCCGGCAACGGCGACATGTTCAGCCGCAGGTCGCCCCCTCAGATGTGAGTTCATCGCCTGTCCCGCTTCCGCTTCGACCTCTCCACCCATAGACCTTTTTAACTTGCAGGAGGACCGGGACCGGGAGCGAGACCGCCGGATATGCCGACCGGGACCCTTATGCGGCCGCCCAGCAGTACCCGCCCTCCGGACGGTGAGCTTCTTTCGCATAGCTTTCATTCGCGTCTCGTCCGGCTTTTTATAAAAAAAATTTTCGAACGACGGCGACGAGCGACTCCTTAACGAAATCCAATCGGTGTTTGGTGATTTGTGTTTAGCGTCGGCGGCAGCGGTCCCCGCGGCGGTAGAGAGGAGGTTGCGGGCCCTCGCAGATACTGAGCTCCTCCTTCCCCGACCTAGTAAATAAGACGGCGTCGACGCTCCCCCAACGACTAGCTTTAAACGTTCAGCTACGATCGCATTCTCCGTCGCGTCTATTTTTATTTAATCTATCTCCGCCGAGCGTACGCGCTATTCCTACGTTTGACGCATACATACATTACTGTAATTGCCTCTTTAATATTAAAAATCACTCGAGCAAACCATGACGGCTTTTAATATTTATAACCTTTTTTATTATGTTTATCATTTACCGCCACAACCGCCGAATAACCGTATGCTCGAAAATTATTATTATTATTGAAATTTTAAAAATAACAACTTACAATCAAACGGCAAATATTGACAATTGTGTAACGTAATTATGAGAACATCGTCATATTTGTGGTGCATTTTGAATAGACTTACAAGTGTCTCCCGCACAAACAGACATGTAAAACGAGGTGTTCCGCAGAATACTTTTCTATCATATACAGTTCACACGCATCTATGCATTCATTCAGTCATAATTATATTATTCAGTTAGAATTCGGTGAATTAAAAAAACTGGTTAGGTGTGCAGTGAACACCCCATGAATAACTCTCAACGAATCCATTTAATTGTATGTAAGAAGGTATTCAGAGCGACAAATGTAGCGGAAATAACAGAGCAGCAGCTTGGCTTGTTTTGTTGAAATTTGACAATGTTGTGAGCCCAGCCAAGCAAGTGGGCCCTAAAACACCTTGATAATGTTCATGTATTATTATGCTGATGATCTCATCAAATTCACCTTAAGATTAAAATACAGATCACCGGAAAAAATGATACTGACCATCTGTCAAAATAATTCTGACCCGAAAAATACGAGCCGTTAGAATATCTCGGAGATGGCTAAGGTTCCATCTATAAATTAGTAGACATTTTAACTGCCAAAATACAAGTAAAATGGGTATCACATCAACTGAGCGAAGACATGAAAGAGTTAAACCAGAACGAACATTTTTTAGAGTGTATTTCAAGGAAATAATTCACTTTTAAATTCACAAACCCAACCAGACAATAACACCCCAGTTTTTACAATCAGTTGAATTGCTCGAATGAACAAGTTATAAAAAAAGGCACAACCGTTTTTGCAGCATGATAATGCGCGTCCACGTGTATCGAAAATTAATAAGCTCGAGATAGACAATTTGGCATACTATCCAGCTCTTGCCAGATCAACGAAAAGAGAAATAAGTGTATAACTGCATTGAAATTTTTTCGAAATTGTGTCATGATACCTAATGGTAATATTTCTATCAAAAGCTACTTGAGAGAAATGAGGATAGAAAGTATTGCATCAAGAGCTATTCTGGAAAAAGATACACTGTGAGAAAAAACTCTGGATTTAAAAGGCAGCAAAACATTTACCAGTAATAGCAAATATAAACCACTTATGATGTATAAATCCAAGAAAAACAATACTCAAACGGATCTTCCTACACTACATTTTATTTCTGAGCTGAGATGCTCTCAGAACCTACTTTTCAAAATGATAATTCTCGATAATGAATTAGAGCTAATTAAAGTGGTGTTTTGGCCTCCAGATACATATAATATTATAAATAAATATGAAACAGAAAATGAGATAATTGAGAGTATATTTTAAATGCAATAAGAATCACAAATGTGTGGGTTTAAAGTTTACAAAAAAACATGAACAGTGTTCTTATTTACTTTCCCATGACTGCAGAAATAGATCATATTGCTAAAGCAACCTAAGACTTGGTGACTGATACTGAAGATGTTAAGGAGCTATTGAACTCCAATAATAAATGATTTTATAGAAGATCGCAAGTGAAACATCGTTTGGGAAGCTGAACCAAAATGGATCGTCACGACGAGTCAGATTAACTGATGGCCTCGAACTAATGGAAGTCTGACTAAAGGTCCCAGAAAAAATAATTCAAACTTCACTGTTCCTCAAACTATAACTATTATATGTTGACTGCATTTTTATTGGTCGTACTAACCATTTAAGGCATTTGTAAATCACATAGTTCAAGAAATATATTGATACTACAGCGATATTAGGCGTCACTTACACTATCACATGCTATAAAAGCAAAGTAGTATTCTGGAATTACACTATTGACTCTGCAGATGATATTTAAATGTGGGTACAATTTTGCATAAGTGTTAATCTCATAAAGTGTGCACAAACACGGCCATACATTTTCACTGAACGGAGTGAGGGAGCGATTTCGTCACGGGGTGTGGGCTCATCTCGAGCTCGTTAGCGAAATGGTAGATTCCCGGTGACGGCCGAGCTCAACATTTTTTTATATTTGCTCTATTACACCGTTATGGATGAATCCTCCCTGATCTTCATTCATACTAACTGTACGTTACTATAGTAAACGATTTTCTCTCAGCTGTACAACCCTTACCCCGATATACATGAAGCATTGGTTATTCGACGGTTGTTATGAAAGATTACTGAAGTGTCACAGGCTGTTTTGATTTTAAGTGGAATTAAAAAACATTTATATAATAGTAAACTGAAATCTTATTTGAATTAATATTAATTACATTGAGAACCGAGACACGGCCAAAGCGATCGAACGAGTAAATGTGGTAAATTAATTGAGGACTGCGTCGTTGAGTCGGCTGCGTAAGTATCGTAGAACAAAAAATCGAAAGCCGCTTGAAAACGGCGAACAAGTCTACATTTGATGTTTGAGACGTTTCAGTGTTGGATAAAATCGTTACGTATCGAAAATTCTCACGGCACGGATGCGGTTAACTCGTCACGGTATAGCCTCCGTATGCGCGATACGAAGACGGCCAGCTGATATTAACGGATGCGACGCGCGTTGCATAAAACGGACACGTCGTTTCAGCAGCGTATCTTTGCAATCGTAAGTAGCCCAGACTGCTATGCCTCGAAAGTTGTTTTAGTTTCGATATTCTGGGCGTCTTTTATTTGCCACGTTTATCGGTCGGAGAATCTTTGTTAGTGCATGTTCGATTCGTGCTTCGGGGCGACCCCCTTTGCGTGTTTAACGCGACGTGCGTTCTTACCCCCCGATGGACGTCGAACACGGGCACGTCGACGAAGACCGATGGTATTTTTTGTTACGGATTAACGCCCCCCTGAATGTGCATCGACGGGATCCGCTAAACTTTTACGTAAACGTACATGTGTCATATATTCGTCTGCAATTCGATGAAACTTACTATGTGCGGGGCAGTGCTTGACGGTTATTTTATGTACACTCTTCAATCTATCGTGTATTAATTTTATTCTATTTTTTCGACAGCATTTCCGGTGGAAGATGAGATTTTGTTGTCTTGAATTTTGGCCATCCTTGAGGGGAAATGTATGATTACGTACATCTGAAAAGTACGTCTCCGGCGCACGATATCTGCAGATTTGTCGGCTGTGAAAGGAGTGATTGCTATGCAAATAGCAAAATATGATTCCGAGAGTAGTAATGAAGTATGCATTTACATATTTAATTAATAAAATATCTTTATTATAATTTAAAAAAATGTTTTATTACTTATTGTTATCCTTATCATTATAGACAATTGCATGCAGTTCAGGAATTAAGAAAGTTGAGCTCATTGTGTATCTTTACATCACTAGTATACAATATCCTCGGAATTTACATCAACAAGAGAAGACAAATATTACATGTTCCTATTTCCATTAATATTTTTGTCAAGTATTCCAATCATTAAATTGTGTTAACATGAAAATCTGGTCAAATACTTCTTAGAGCTATAAATTTTACACTACCCGGAGATAGAAGATTCTAGAAAAACTTGTTTTTGAATGCCACCTAATAACCGACGCTTGTAGCATTGCTATCTTATAGATATGCAACTGGATATTTTAAAGGATTACACGACTGGATGGCTAAAAATGACAACTAATCATAATTCATTGCTTCAAGCGTCTTTATTTTTTATTTGACTTGTTTGCAAGACTGCTTTGCGAGGTATAGTGAAAATCAAGATTAGGAAAGAACCCACTTGCTGCCTCAACCTTCCTGAAAGGACCACATTAAATTAAGGCAAATGCTTAGAAGTTTATATGGGTGGTGCTGCAAGTATTGCGCAGGTGTATGGTCTACCGAAAGTTCTCTACTGAAGTAAGCATTGATTAATGACGCAATGAAAAATTGCAGTCGAGCTATGAACTCCAGGTAAGCGGCACAGAGTATGCATAAGTGAGGTGGCTACCGAGAGAAAGTATCCTTTCAGCCCTTTTCGATCAAACTGAGGGAGAAGTAAAGTAGTTACTGCGAGATGCGAAACTGCACTAATAGAAACCTTTTCAACAAACTTGTGATTCTCTAGGGGTTTTGCACAAATATGTCTACACTTAAATATGATATAATTATAAAAAATGGAAAATGTAGAAATGTTGACATTTTTCGAAAAATTTTAATTGCTGTTAGTCAATGGGAATGAAAACATAATATTTAATCACTTCCTGGTCACAGCACTTTTTTTAAAATGCCAAACTTCTTGCGCGGACCCACCCTTTCCTATGCAACAGTTTAAAAATATGCATCTGTTGTAAAACATTAAAAATATTCATACAAATTTAAGCTACACCCACAAAATTCCTACAAGGTTATTACCAAAATATTAATTTTCAGTTACATGTGTTTTTACCTTTTAAAAAAAACTCCTTCGAAATTTGCCAAAGGAAGTTTTGCGAATAATAATTTAGTATTTTTTATTCTCATCATATTAGGGTGTCGTATTTACTGTTCACTTATTTTATTAGTTTATTATGTGTAGAGTGCATTGGTGATAAATAAATATTAAGAAGTTTAATTGAAATTGATAGTTAAAGATACTTCATTTTAGCCAAACTTCGTTCAGCCTCATTGATGTACTTTTCAGGAATTTTTTGTTCTCGCATCGTTTGAATTTTTTGTTTCACAACGGACTTTTCGAGTCTATCTTCCATTTCCAATTGTTGCTTCAAAACGTTGCCTTCATTAAAATATGCCTTGCGGTGCTCTTTTCTGTAAATATGCATTTATAAACAATACATCCAAAGACTGCTTAAGTATATTATAAACAAACCTTTTTTGCTCCTTTTCATTCACTTGACTAATGATAGACTGTTTGAATTCCCTAATTGCTTCTTTCTTCAGTTTTGATTTCTATAAATTGAAAACAGAGCACAATAGGTAAATGCTCTTGTTATGGTATTGATCAGTCAAAGCTGAACGGGCACACTGCACTAACACTGTTCCAGCTCACCATTAAGTGGTTCATGCTGACATTAGCATATAAATGTATTAATACAACTTAAGTGAAGAAAATACCTGCTCTTCGTGCTTAATTTCTTCTTCAGTCTTTTGCATGACTTTTTTATGCGCCTCTTCATCTTTCGATATCTCAAAGGCAATCTGTCTTCGTATATCTACAATCTGTTTTGCCCGCGACTCTTGGAGCTTCTTGATGTCATTAATCCTTTTAATAGCAGCTAGTTTTTCTTTCTCTCTGCATTGTCGTTCCACCTCTTCCTGTACCTTCAATATTCGGATATTTTCCAACTCCTCGCGAAGATGTTTATCAGCCTTAAAAATATATATTATCTCTATGTATATTATATTCATCAATATTATACGTTGAATCTCTCTTACCTTCTGTGCCTTTGCTATCGTGTCTATTCCTTTAGCTCTAGCGGCTTTTTTCATTTCAGCTTCCGCTTTCAATCTGACTTCTCGTTCGTGTCTCTGCTGTAAGAATTTCTTCATTCTTTTTTCCATTTCCATCATATCTTGTTCTTCCTTTTCTCTCTTAAATTTCAAATTCTCAATCCCTTTATCTAGGAGTTCTTTGAGTTTCGCGGCATTTTCCATTTTTCTTTTCAATCTATCATTTTCACTATCGTGCACTTCTAAACCCGTTTGCTTAATTAAAGTGTATTCTTTCTGCCTCTGTTCCGTTTCCCTCAAATTAAGACTTTCCCTTTCAGCGATTTGTTCTTTTATATAATTTATGTTGCTCAAACGTCTCGCTTTTTCCTTTGCGTACTTTTGACGCTCTTTCTCTAATTCTGAAATCCTGACTTCTTCCATCAATCGATCGAGTCTGAAAATGTATCGATATCTACATATATTAAAATCATACATAAATAGTTTGTCTATAGTTATATACCTTTTATTTTCATTAATTAATTCCTTTTTAATTATTTGTTTTTCAGTGATTTGTGCGTCTCTTATTGCATGGCATTTAGAAGCCATGATGATTTGATTGGCTTTACGCGCCCCCTGAAAGTTTTCCGCTCTCAAACCTAACAATACCAAAAAATAAATATAGAAAATAAATGTATAATCGATATATTTCTCATACGAGCTGCTCTTTTCAGTGACTCTGCAGTAGCTTCATTGTTAGAATCGTCTATTTCATTGTTGGCTATTCCCGGTTGTGGCATTTGTGACGTTTGAAGTTTTTCTTTGCGTTTTTCGCCTTCTTCCGCCTGTTTCTTTAATTCATCGACCGTTTCTTGTGCAGTTTTGGTCTGATTCTGGATGAACTGCGCTTGCTGATTCATCTTTTCATAAATGCTTCTGTGCCAAATTGCTGGGTAAATTATTTTCTCCGTACTGGGTAGGAGCATTTTTTTCATTTTTCCATTTTGAGCTACATCAATTCTTCGTTTGCCTTCGTATGCACTCCTCGCTTTTTTGTGTATCGGTTGATTATTTTTAGGGAATTTCAAGTTGCATTTGGACGGCCTTTATCAAAACAATTAAGTTGTAGTCTAAATCTTAAGAAAGTGAAATTGAATATCTTACCTATGTAATGCATAAAATCCAGGCTCAATCGTATCAATTTCGAATTTATATTTAATGCTTTGGATTGTATCTTCCTTCGCCATTTTCCAACTAGTGAATAAGTAAATGAGATTTGTGTGATCAATAAATGTTTTTCATTGTTTGGTCGATTTATTTTCTCATCAGATGTGCAGATTTTAACGTTAGATACCCTTTTAAGGCACTCACAGAAGCTATTCGAATTTTATACCTAAGATAATATGTTTTTGCGGACCCGAGACAAAAACATGCTAACTGACATTTTCGTCGAAAATTTGTTATAACATACAATTGACTAAGTTTCGTGTCTCCCTCAAATGACATTACTTTTAAAAAGAATTAGAAGATAGTTTTAATATCGTGTTTCTCCTAAAATAAGATATACTCTGAAAATAAACCATAGTGTGAATTTCAAGATTTTTGGGATATAAGCCATCCCCCGAAAATAAGCTGTATCGACAAAATAACTGACAGTTGCGTTTCCTAAGCATTACTAACGGATTACTTAGATAAAAAATATTCATTTAAAAATAGCTATGCTAATATTATATAAATGTATAATTATGTAAATCGAAATTAATAAATTTTTGTACTAACTATATGAATTTTTGTCCCCGAAAATAGACTGTATGGCATATTTGTAACAGTGTCTTATTTTCGGAGAAACAAGGTATATATTTCGGTTTTATTATGGCAAAAACTTGCATTCTGGTAACACTGATATGACGTGACATTCTCGCGTGATGAGCTCGCAACAGCCGATGCTGCCTTGTGCACTGGTCACCTATGTATTGTAATAACTTATGTAAACCATATACATACTTCTTAATAAAATACTACTGCAGCAGCTCAACCTGTGTCTAATTGCTACCCATCACTATTTGTCGCCAAACTTTAATTCAATTCAATTCGCTAAACTACCTATTCCTCTTATTCTACGCTACGTCCAAGGATATAACTTGATCTCCTCCACTTGATTCTGCTCATCCCATCTCGGTCCTGTCTTCTGCAACATGGTCCGTCGACTTTTTTCTTAGTCTGTCCTTTGGTATCTTCCATTGTGGAATCCATTTTGCTGTTAGTCTTTGATGACGGGTTTCGTCCATCTTTTCAAGATAGCCTGCCTATCATTGTCTTTGGCACCTACAGAATCTGGTGATGGCCTCTTTATTAATTTTATTTTTCTTATTCCTGATATTATTTTTATTCTGAGGGTCTCATTCTCAAATCTTGTTCCGTTCTGTTTTCTACCACCAGGAACCCTATGTCTCGCATCCATGTGTGTTGATTAATCGTATAATAGATTTGGATAGCTGATTTTGGATCTATTTCCCAGTATCCTAGACCTCAGTTTGATTAGCATGGTAGCATTTATTACCAACTATCAACCGTGTCTTAGACAAACCAACAACGAAGAAAAATTTCATGTCAAACCACAAACATTAATATTTTACCAAGATAAAATTATTCTAAACAAGAAACACTGCTTATCAAGTTAGATAAAAATATGTAAAATTTTGAAAAAACGGGAAAAGGAAGCTTTTAAAATGAATGTCACATATCCAGAAATTATCCTAATGGACAACCCTGAATGTTTTTGCATAATCAGAGCTAACAAAGATTGATATAAAAGAACCGTTTCAAAACGCAAGTCAGTAGTTTGCCGCTATAATATAACTTTCCAGCTACATTTATATATTATTATTGTTGCATTAAAAATCATATTTAAAAATAAAGACAGTCGTTATTAGTAACTTGATGTAAAGAAGAGAGAGGGGGTATTCAAATTAATCAGACTTTTTCATTATACGCAATGCAGCTGCTAGTTGTCTTACGTGTATACATATTTAAAGAACATTATTAAATTTAATTATAATAAAAAATATATAAATACATAATTATTAAAATTATTTTTGACCAAAACATTGCCCATGTGCAATGTTAATTTTTGTCTGTTGGCAGCACTGATCTATCTGACGTTTCGGCAATATTTACCAACTCGTGTTAGTAGAGATGTAAGCAATTATATCATTGTTTTAATTCTTCGACAACATGGAGTCAACTCAACCGATTCAGGAGTTTAAGTTGGAGCCCGATTCTGAACTGAGATTCGAAGTTGAGTCCAAAAATGAAAAAGTTACTATTGAGGTTAAATTTTATTTTGTTTCGGTCATTTTCACTTAGTTTTTATGAAAATATTTTAATAAATATACTTAAATAGGTAAAACTTGGATTAGCAGAACTTTTCGGCACTGAATTATTCAAAGGAAAAGTGTACGAATTTCACTCTGGTGCAAAGGTTGCAATATTTACCTGGCACGGTTGTACAATTGAGTTGAAAGGAAAAACTGACGTTAATTATGTGGCCAAAGAAACGCCCATGGTAAGATACATACATATTTTACTAAAAATCAATTTGAAAATAATTTACTGTATACTATCAGGTTATATATCTGAACGTACACGCTGCGTTAGAACAAATCAGAGTAGAAGCAGAAAGATCTGGCAAAAGAGGACCCATCACCATGGTGGTCGGTCCTTGCGACGTAGGCAAGAGTACAGTTTCGAGAATCTTACTGAATTACGCTGTTCGTATGAGAAGAAGGCCTGTTTTAGTCGATTTGGACGTGGGTCAAGGCCAAATCGGCATTCCCGGCACAGTGGGTGCTTTATTAGTGGAAAGACCAGCCACCGTTGAAGAAGGATTCTGTCAACAAGCGCCTTTAGTATATCATTTTGGTCATAAATCGCCCAACGATAATATACAACTTTTCAACATCATCACTGGAAAATTAGCAGAAGTCATATCCGATAGGATGGAAATCAATAAAAAAGGTTATTATAAATTCATTTAATTTAGCTTTTTACATTTATGTTTTGTTATGTTTTTTTTCATTTCACAGCTCAATCTTCGGGAATTATAATAAATACTTGCGGATGGGTCAAAGGGCAAGGATATAAGATATTAACGCACGCAGCACAAGCTTTCGAAGTCGACATAATCCTAGTATTAGATAATGAAAGGCTATATAACGAGCTAGTACGCGATATGCCAAAGTTCGTTAAAGTTATATTTTTACCAAAAAGTGGAGGGGTAAGTGATATATTATGATTTTTTAATTGTTAATACGAGAAAGATTCAAATGAAGACCTTACACGTTTTTTAGTATATAATTGAAGACACTCTTAAGTGCTGATCTTAAATCGTTGCAGTACGAAGCTGAGCATTGCTTGCATATCATTTTGATTCAATGGCAGGTCAAAGATTATTTTTGAGGAATTCTGTGTATGTCATACTAGTAACAATACTCTAAAATTAAGTATTTTAATATAAGAACCAGTTGGTTTTTGGGTTCCGTCGGTTTAAGAAATTTTTAGAACTTTTAATTGCTATATTTTCTATTCGTTACTTACACAAAGATGCCACGAAAACTAAAGTCTGATCATCCCAAAAGGCCGCAAATGTGAGAATACAGGTTTTTAATTACAAAATTACAAAAATATGTTTTCGAAAAAAGTTTCACAATATTTTTATTTGCTATTTGGTTATCGGCAAATATTTACCTTTTACTGAAGTTCAAGTAAAAAAGCTCGACCATCTGCTGGAGAAATCCATTACGACTAATAGGTACATATCTATGTATACTAAACACAATAATTTATTAAAATACTAAATTAACCCAACATCGTGGCTCATTTCTGACCATAAATATGAACATTTTTGATATACAAACATATATCATATGTTTGGATTAATTAATATATGAATTTTTTTACAGTTTTAAATATAAAACATTAATCGTTTAATTAACTGAAATTATATTATTTAATATTCGTACTCACCGCCATTCGCGATAAAGTGTAGTCGTCTAAAATAAATGAAAAAAAAGTATAGCGGGCCATATACCTACCCATTCATTGCAAGTCCAGTAGATAATTATTTGTCAATTTAATGAAACATTACAGAACAAATCTAATGATAAAATCAAACTCAGCGTTTCATTTTAGTACAAAATATATGTATACCTTACGTATGGGGAGCCATACTTTCGTATGTACGTAATAATTAATAAATAATAATGTTTTCATTGACTAATCGTTTTATTCGTCATTATGCTCTGGCACATAAAATACTAATTTTACCGCCTATATCTCAGAAATTTTTATTCTTTGTAAATTTCTCACAATTTACTTATATTTTGTACACCTAATTCCTAAAATATTCATTACTTGATTTTCTCCAAGTATTTTTGCGCTCTTATGACTTGCTCTCTTTTGTCAAGCGCTCATATGACTGTCTGCGCATTTGACGTATGCTATTTCGTTACAGCGCTACTTTGGTAAGCGCTTTTATAATGCAGCGCTTATTTGACGGCGCTCATTTGATGCACGCTCTTTTGACCAGCCACCCGCCCTTGTATAATATTACTTATTTATTTAAAATATTGTTACAGGTAGTTGAACGATCGAAAAAAATTCGCGGTGTAAGTAGAGATATGCGAATCAGAGAATATTTTTATGGAAATCGGACACCATATTATCCTCATTCATTTGATGTAAAATTTTCCGATACAAAAATATACAAAGTAATATTTAACATAAAATATCTATGAATGTCTCGAAATATTCCATGTAAATCTCACATTTTTGTATAGATTGGAGCTCCATGCTTACCAGACTCTTGTATGCCTTTGGGCATGAAGGCCAAAGATGTACTAACAAAAGTGGTAGCAGTTATGCCGAGTCCGTCTCTAGTGCATCATTTACTAGCTGTCTCTTTTGCGTTGACTCCCGAGGAAGATGTTATCAGAACTAATATCGCTGGATTCATTTGCGTGTAAGTGTCTTAATATTCATAGATTGATTTTTAATTAAGATTATTTAATCACAATTATATAACTTCAGAACTGCTGTTGATATGGAACGACAAGTCTTCACCGTGTTATCACCGCAGCCTCGTCCATTGCCTAATACAATTTTATTGCTCTCCGACATGCTTTTCATGGATGCACATTAGTACCTTAAACAAACTTGAAATTATATTTTTGTGAATTGATTTTATATGTATAGTAAGTTAATAAAACTATTTAAAAATAGTATCGACATTTTTGATTATGCTTAATTTGAATTCAATAATTAACTATTTTCTTTATTTGACTAGATTTTAGATTTTACAACGACCAATCTTTTGTGCCTCCTAATGTCCTATTTTAATGATCACAATCATAGTGAACTTGAGCAATAATTAATTTCGAAATGATGTTAATACACCACTAGTCAATGGTGTAAATTGACCTTTTCCCAATGGCTTCAATAAAAAAATTGTAGTGTTAGATTTATGCCTGCTTGCTAGTTTTTGTTGTGTATAATGTGTTGTGTGCGTTATTTAAACTATTACTTAACCTACAATTAATAGTTGTGTTTGTACTATTAAAAGTATCGGAGTTTTCTATTTGTGTGAAATTTATTTTGACTAGGAGGGCTTATTACTAATATTTTTAAAATATCAAAGAACACTAAAAAACGAGTCATCTCAGACATTTTTGTTTGAGGAGGACAAAGGAGCAACCGATTCACTCACATAGGGCCTTGCGCTCAAAGTAAAAATTTAACAAAAACAATTCATATAGCAATATTTCATTTTCCTAAAAATATGATGAAATAAAAATTGTGCAAGTTCTGGAGTCGGTTTTTTCGTCTCAAAATTTATGTTTCTTTGTAAAATTCATATGCCTAGACAGAGCCAGCTTTGCTCTGCACCAAAACTCCATCGTCAATCTTGCGGAGCCCTTATGTAAAAGAAATAATTTTAACGTTTGTTTCGTCACAATAAATCAAGAAAATACATAAAAAACTATGGCCCATTAAGCTGCACATGTTCGATCCTGTGTTTTCCTTATTATGTCGAGCCCCTTTTTCAAGTTAACAATATTTTTACCTAAGAATAAATTTATAAAGATTCAGTAATCTAAAGATTCCTTAGTCGCAATATAATATATAGCTCTAAAATGTATTACTTTACTATTGGAAATTTCAAACGATTTTTCTAAAAGTTTGTATACATAGTATAGGTCAGGGGTAGGGAACCTTTTCACGTTGGAAGGCAGCATTAAGTTAGTTCCAAGCAAAAAAGGATCTGTCAGATATTTTTGAAAAATTAAACATCTCAACTTGTCTCTTAAAGGAAACAATTACGATATATTTAGTTCGAATGATAAAATTCAAAATTTTATTAAAAATATCAATATTTGGAAAAGAAGTAGAAAAGGATTCGTTCGAAATGTTTTTCAGTATCGACAGTTTTATAATCAAGAAAAATCACTGTAAAACTTTTATCGCAAAAATTATTATACGTCACTTAAAAGCGCTAGAAACACAGTTTCGTGAATATTTTATATCAAATATTGATTTCAAAAAGTTTTCTTGGATTCAAAAACTACTTTTGATTGGCTTGAGTGAGATTGATCACCTGCCATATAAAGCTCAAGAGGAATTTGCTGAGCTTTTGAGTGACTCAAACTTAAAACTGGATTTTCCAAAAAAGTCCTTGATTGAATTCTGGATCGGAACTAGAACTGAATTTCCCACAATCTCTGATATGGCATTAAGTGTTCTACCATTCAACACCACATATTTATGTGAAATTACTTTTTCAGCTGTAACACATATTAAATCCCAATATCGTTCATCGCTAAAAAATGTGGAAGAGATTTTACGTCCAGCAGAAAAAGTAAGGCATATAATTTTTGTAACTATAATAAATACATTTTCACAATTTTTTGTGTAATTTTTAATTTTATATTTTTGTATGTTTCTAATCAAATTTTAAGAGTATATTTTTTCATATTTATGTATGTTGTTACCTAATCAAAAAATCAACACATAATATTTATATATCTTTATTTTAAATTTATCTGGGGTCGCAAAGAAACTCACAATCATAAATGGGGTCGTGAATGAAAAAGTTTAAGAAGCCCTGTTCTAGATTATTCTTGAGTAATAATTGAATATATATATAAATAATACTACTAAAGAAACATTTTTTTAATATATATGTATATATTTTAAAAATCTCTGTTGACGTTAAAAATGAATTATTAATTAGATTATTATAATTGATAAATTGTGAAAAATGACGCTCAAGGCGACGAATTTATCAGAGACGCCGAAATGTAGAAAAGCCTCAGGCGCTTGCCTGACATTAGCCGCTAGGATTATCACTTTTTAAAAATATACTAACGGCAACACTGGATTTATTTGTCATATGGCAACACTATTTTTGATTCTTCCCGCTTCAGTTCAAATAAAAATTATACGTCTATTGCCGCATTTGCGACTTCCAAGAATGGTATTGAAACATTAATTTATACGGTAGTTTATGTGTAACAATTTTAGTTAGGATTTATTCTATTAATAATGATCTCGAAATGTAATTCGCATACTAAAAAACATATGTCGAATAAAGATATTATTAATGAATTAATTAAATGTTTCTAAATTGTATTTTGCTTTATACGCCATCTTATCGCAGTCGCGTTTTTGGCAGTTGGCAACATTACGGCCGTCTGGGCTGCTCCTTGTTGCGTCGCGCTCTTGTTTTGTTTTCCGTTTGAGGTTATGTTCCTCGTATAAGCGAAGAGTGCCGAAGCCGCAGCCGGCGGCCCGATGAGCGCCACCCTAGGTGGTCATGTCCGGCGCCGCCGAGCGTCGTAGCAAGGACACGCGACGCTCCCTCTCGGTGAGGTTATGTTCCCTTAGGCCTACGCCCAATCAATCGATCGTCCGCCCGCTAAGAAGTTTCGCTTATTTCACTATGTGTACTACCAATTGGGACGCGTCGCACTCTCGCATCCGTTTAACTTGCCAATATTTACATTCTAATGTTGTCTTACTCGATTCTATTTGTCTTTGCAGAAGATCATTCCTCACTGCGAGAGCGAATTGCACAATACGTTCGTTTCGTATCTGCACGCGCTTACTTCTTCGTCGGTATGGATTCTCAATGTCACTCTTCTTATATTTACATACAGATTGTTTACATACTACGTATTGATCCCCTATTTGTTTATAATGCTTTTCAAAAATAACAATTCTGTATACCATGCATTTACCGGATGTACCGGATGAAATAAGCACGTACGAACGACAAGGTTTTTTTCATATACATACATACCTTTTATCAGTTGGATCAATTGATTCATTTCTGACTGTTATTCGAGTTGAACGAGTACTAATATGTGTTCCTAAATTTTTGTACCTGCCAAGATTTTTATTTTATTGTATTGGTTGTGATAATCGACTTCGTTATTGTCTTTGTTATATTCGAGTATCATTTTTAGCTTTATTTGCAATGACTGTTAGTTGTTTGTCTCAACATTTATAAAATTCTGATGAAATGATGAGTTCATTTCTGTAATCCACGTATTAGCTGATAAATTTGTATCAAGCAATGATTCAGTAATGTGAACACTATTATATAAATTATCTATAACTTGTCTACGGCCTTATTGGTGTCATCTTTCTCACCAAGCGATTAATCTTGTGTGGTGAATAAAAGATGTTCCCAGAATTTATTTAATGGTTTTATTATTTTATTTAGCTAAAATAGCTAATTGTTTATACACTAAACAAATTTATTCAAAGACTAATATTATATTTGAGGAAACCTGCAACATTTTTATTTTTGCGGATTGTCCTAGGAATATTATTATACAAATTCGCACCTAGGTACATTATTCCCCTGTTCATACACGTTTACTTATACCTAACTATCCTTAAATTGTTTTTATTTCTAGTATTAATTCTATATATGTATAGTCCATCCAAGATGTCAACAATAAGGGTGCGTGTACGCATGCATGCACACATATACAGTTTTCCGCGAATTTGTTTACACCAATACTTGAACGTTACCATATGTTAGAAATTTAATTAAAAATTATAATGTCTTATATTTTTATTATAAATTATTGTCATGTTGTGTAATTTTCTAATCAATAAAACAATTCCTGTAATATTCTATTGGTATTTTTTTTAAATATTATATTAAACAGAACTGCTATTATGTTTTTGAGTTAAATATGTATATAAAAAAGTGATATTTTACATTTTCCTCAACAAATTCAATTAAAAAAGGAAAAATTAATTGAACGTGTAATTTCACATGGTCACTCTATTTATTATATTTCTCGCCAATACTGTGTCGATGAGCGTTCACATCTTGGACAGACTGTACATCTGTAGGTTAGTTTAACTTCTAATGTGAGTATGTATATGTTAAAAAAATTAAACAAATGAGTTGTAGAAAACTTTGTTAATTGCATGTATTACAATAAATTGAAATTAAACAAATAAGCTATTATGTAGTTGATAGCAGTCATTGGCACACTGAATAAATATTTACCATTATAGATATATATATATAAAAGATAACTAATATATAGCAAAAGTGTTTAATTGAGTTTTTGTATTTGTTTAGAAGCCGTTATCGTTTGTCTGGATGGAGCACAGCTACGCACGGGCCGGTGTTGGAGCCGCCACCGCAAGCAGCAATGGCACTCGCCTGCTGCTTGTGCGGCGAGCTCCTCAATGTCCAGACTGTCACGTTCAAGGCGCCCACGAAGATGATATAATTGACATCGAGGGAGTTGAAGATGTATAAAAATCTTTATTAATTTATTGATTTTATTCAGTCTCCTGACGTTGGCTACTTTTTTTTAGGATGTACAACCTCCGTTAATGCTTGATGAATTGCCATACTGGGAGAAAGCACTCGTCGATTGTGATATGATAGGCGAAGAAGAAGATCTGAAACCGGATTGGGAGGAAAAAATTCACAGGTATATTAAACTCAACAATTTTCTTTAAATTTTCTTATAATGGTAATAAAAAGACGAATTAGTAATGGCGCAATATAAAGAGGTGATGAAAAATAATCAATACTTCTGAAATTATATATTGGAGAAGAACACGTTAAATACTTTGAACATTGAAGACAATTAACGAAAAAGAGACTATAGAAAATGTTTCTTGAGAAGAAAATGCTCTTTCGGATTTGGTTGATAACATCATGAAATGTAGAGAAAGATCACCGATTACACAGGCCTGCAAAAAATACTATTGAAAATTGTTTTAGTTTTGTTAACTGATTTTTATGTGCTGCTTCTAAAAATAACATCTATTTTATCACAAAAATATATTAAAAGATTAAAAATATGACACAAAATGCAATTTTAAGATATTTGTGTTTTAAAAGTCAAGTTTGTATTCAATGTTGAAAGCTACCATGAGTCCTGGACTATCTTTGCACAAACTCTTTTACTCTACTTCAAAATCAATAAAAGAATGTAGCAGGTGCTAACAATTTTTTTCTTTAATCTGCAACCTAAAAGCTATGCAGATTCTTTAGGAAGATCTGATCCGTACCCTAGCTACGCCACTGCATTCAGTATAAATTCTGATCCGAAAAATGCGAGCCAATATTTTCTAGTGTATCTGGAAGGGAAGGAACAAGTATTCCTGGTCCTTCTGGGACAGGTCGTACTACTGACGGAATGTTAGGATAAGAAATTTCCTTTTTGTTCTTCAGATTAAAACCTTGCACATTACTAGAGCAAAAGTACAATAATCACTATGATTTTTTGGCTTAATCTAAACCATTAGTGTACCAAAGCAAAATTATTGCTTTTTGCCATTAAACTACTACTTCAGTTCTTCAACAATCCGGTCAGTTAACACATCCTCGGAAAGCCATTCTCATTTAAAAATACAAGCACAAACGCTTAGTGACATTGTAACTAAAAAGTAGTCTTACAAAGCTCGGAGCTCTATGGCACGTGTACTGCACGGAGTCTAGATACACACTGTAGGTGGACGAAGGGACTGAAGAAACACAGATGCAAGGGGAAATATATGGAGGATGAGAAAACAGGCTAGTCACCTGGTTGAAACTGGCTTTCACTAGTTACATTGTTGTAATTATGCTAATTTCAACTAGTTTGGGGGCAAATGAAAAAACACACATAAAATAATTATTTAATACCATAAATATGAATATATTATACATGAAAACCGTCTCACCGTACTTTTCATTATATTAAATCAAAATTAGAGGACAAGTTTTACATCACAGACCTGTGTTATTTGACCAAATTAAGTCTGTGTTTGGCTTAATCGTAGATGAACTATAATGATTCTTTTTGAACCCTAGAAAGACTAGAGAATTTATGTCGAGACAGATTGTTTTGTATCTAGCTCTTCATGAAAGGGTACATTGGCTCAAGTATTTGTTCTGAGAATCTTTAGCATCCGCTTCCAGCGTCACATTTCAATTTCATGCGGTCTAGTTTTAAGTTAAAGCTATTAATAAAATATTTATCATTTTTTTCGTGATTTACTTCATGTAGCGCTTACGGATTTGGATGTTTTTTATATTAATTGAACAATTTTTCAGTCTCGCCTGGAACTCGGCACAGAGCTTATTGCTGATAGAAGCGTTAACAATCATACACAGTACAAGAGCAGCATTGTTAACGGCCGGATTAGCCGGAGCCAAACGAGCGGCCGCCAGAGGAGGGGGAGCTCGTTCCTTACGCGCTTTACTAGCAACACCGCAGACTAGATGGCAACCTTGCTTGGCGCAATGGCTGCACAACGCCCTCACTGAACACTTGCCGACTCCACTTTTAGCTTGCTATCGAGAGATTATGTTGGTGAGTTGATTCGAATTTTCTTAGTCGAGACCTGTAAACTCATATTTTTCTTATATATTCAGACCATGAAGAGCAAGGTTCCAATCCTGGTCGAAAAGATGACGATGTTCCATCCGTTGAACGGACGGATTCACGGAGCTGAGAACGGTGCCACCGGTCCCACCATCGCTTCTGCGAGCACGCCTTCAGATCCTCAAGCACCGCTGCTACTATTAGTGCCGTCCGGCCGAGATAAACGCGACGCTCGCTGGGCCGAAAGACTCAGAGCCATCGCTCAAGTTCACATTGTACATTCCCATCAAAGTATATATATATATTATTCATAAAGGTAATATAAATATTTATACTATATTTCATTTAATTTATGTCTTTATGTTTATAGCGAGTTGGCCGCCTAATTTACCAGTTACATCTTGTCTTTCGCAACTAGTAAATACCGCTAAAGCCAGAGCTGAATCTCTGAAACTCGATAATCCCCGAAGACCTTTGATTCTTGTTGGACAAGGACCTGGCGCTGCTATAGCTGCTCAAGTATGTAAAACTGCTTTTCGAATCTGACCTCATCTTTAGTTTTTTTCCCAGTTATATCATACACATGTCGCTTTAAATCAATGAGATTCTGTGATAAAACATACCCTTGGCTTTTAAAATGTACCAGTCAGAATTGTCTCAATCTCATTTGTTTTAATTACCTTTACAACCAACCGTGTTTTGTTGTAGTTTAATACCGATGATAATCTTAAGTTTTAGTTTGTACTGTTGTAATCCACTTACTTGCCTTCAGGATATTCAAAAACTAGATAACTAATTGAAAAAAATATCAAAGAGGTAATGAAAATGATGTTTAAAAAACCCGTTCAATAATCCTGTTGTAATTTGAATATATAATTGTTCTAAGCTTTTAAATAATTATTAATTATCCTAAAAAAGTTGTGTTGACTTAAAAATTTGCAGTAGAACGTTCTGTAATTTTTTTTTTACTGCTAGTGTTCCATTTAAAAGTTCTTAGTTAAAATTTTACTGTAGATAATGATGTAAATAGGTGATTGCAAACTATAATTGAAATTATCTTTGTTATATAGCTGGCTGTTAGCGTTCCTGGAATTGCTGGTCTAGTTTGCTTGGGTCTACCACTATTGACCGCAGAAGGACCCAGAGGCACGCCAGAAGACTGTTTGTTAGATCTGCCATGTCCAGTCCTCTTTGTGATTGGACAAAACGCATCAAATTGCACGTAAGTGTCAGATGGTCCTCTGCTTCTATTCCCTTCAACACCACCATACACTATAAACTCCTTCAAACTCCAGTTCTCTCGACTCAAGCCATTAAATACCCTCAATTATTCTGTATTTTACTTTAATTATCTGTCCTGCAATTACAATCAGCAGATATTCTCAAAATCTTGGACTAGTTCCGTGTCTTTTTAGCCAATGAATCTATTTACTTCACATTTATTTGGAAAATAGTATCAATTAGTTTTTCTAAAAGAGTAGTATAGACATCATAATATTGGTTTAGATATTTTCCGAGTTTTATTTTAATATCACTCATCAAAACGTATTCCATTTGATTTAAAACCAACACCAGTAAAAAATCGGTCATAACCCAGGACCATTTTAGGTAAGATCTTTCTCCCGTATTTTTTATTTTTCCGTGTAGTTAGTTTCCTTCAACAATACACGTATGTCTGAACAATTATTTTCTAATAAGAATTAACTTACCTTAATTGATCAGACAACAAGATGCTGAAGTCCTCCGTTGCAAATTACGAGTCAAATCAAGATTAGTTGTGGCCGGTAGTGCCGACGAATTGCTGAGATTACCAAGATTGAAGCGGCAACTCGAAGGAGTCACTCAACGAATGCTGGAATGCACAATAGCGGTAATAATAACGTACATCATCAGATTTCATCAATATTAGATTCATATTGATTGTAAAATTTTAGGAAGAAGTATCGTTATTCCTCTCATTTTTGCTGCATCACGATAACGACGGATACGGATGTTCCTCTCCCGATAGCTACAACGGAGGTCCCGATCTGGATAAGAACAGTTCGTCGATAATGATACCAAAACGGGAACCGATCGGCAGCAATATCAATAGGCACAGACCTCTAATGAATATTCCGAACAATAAGAAACGAATCAGACATAAGCGTGAGTGTATTTATTAATTTTTAACGTGAGGTTTTTGTATTATGGTAACTTATGAATGATGTCACATAGCCATGAAAACAATATCGCCGATCAAAAGTCGAGGTTCAGCCCTTTACGAAGTTAATAATCCGCCGCCTGAAGGTGCCACCATCAGTATTAGCGATATATTAAATACTAAAGGTGTGTTACTGTATTTTATGTATTTTAATAACTGATTTCATCATTTTATTACGAATATAGTGAGTGTTGACGAAGACCCCATGATCGAGGCGAGAAGTAGTTTATCACCGCCAGCGAAGAGATTCGATACAAATTCTTATGTACAAATCGGTAACAATCAATTAAGGTATGTTTTGGTTTATTTTAGTGTATTTTATTTATTATTTTATGATTGCTTTTAATATTTTATTGTTAATTTCAGGAGCATTCCAATAACAGGAAACGGTTCATATGGTAAATATTCACACCAGATTTTCTTAGATGTTAATTTTGTATAAAGTGGCCGATTTTGATAGTGATTTTTAAATACTAATTTTAAGTGAGTGGGTTTAAATATTTTAATAACTATAATAGTTTTGAGAATATGAAGAATAAAGTTAAAATTCAAATCTATTCGTTTAATTTTGAAATAGTTTTTGCCTGTTATTAATGTGCACAGTATCCATTTTTCTCACTTTTCCTGATGCTAAACTATGTATATTGCAAGTAGTATCAGTATTACCGATATTATTGCAAGTGCAAAACAAAGGTCTTGCTCGGCTATTTTATGCAAAACAACCTAATACTATGATGATTCTTTAACATTTTCTTTTTTACAGAATCTATTTCAAAGAGTGGAATCAAAGGTATGCATTTTTTAATTTTTTTAATATTTATACTAAAAAAATATAACATAAATTTATTTTTATTTCAGTCTTGGAAAATTCTGTTTATAAAGGCCCTGGATTATCTAGTTCGATGATCAAAAGCAAATTGGCGTCGGCTACTGGCTTAACAACACATTTGCCTATGAAAATGGTAATACTAATATTTAAAAAAAAAAAATATTTACCCAATTTTTGATGTACATGTCTTTTGCAAGCTTTTCTTAATTATTTTCATTTTATCACTGATATTTATAAGATTGGATGATTCTTTGATGAAAATCTTAACAAATGCATTGTGGAATATTTAGGATAACTTATGCTCTATATAATTTATAATGGAAGATTAAAGTAATAATTGTTTTTGTGACTTATTATTGCCATTGTGAAGGCAAGGTGAAATTAATAAAGAAACTGCTTGATGCTAAAAATTTATCGTTTTAAGAAAAACATATACTCGCCTTTAAATGTGCCAGTTAGGATTGTTGCCTCAATGCATTCTTACTTACTAATTTTATTTAATTGTTTAATTATTTAATATTATTTTTGTACTAATTAGGTTATAAAAGAAGAACAAGGAACTTCAACCACTCCTAATATCATGGATCTGCCTATCGTTTTCGCCGATGATACCAAACTGATGGACACCAATCTTAAACTGACCAATCAACAGCAATACAAGACCATCTTCATCAACAAACAACAAGTCATACCTTCATTGAATGAATCCGGGCAGAAGAATATGGTACATTTGACCGTGCCGTCTAGTTCTTCTTTATCGCAAAATCAGCCGTTGATTGTGAACAAAACTAATATAAACAATCCGATGAAATACACCAAATTAATATTGACGAAGAGGCCCTCGTTGGATTCCACGAAGACGGAGTCGTCCGACGCTCCGAAGACGCAAGTGATCAGCAAGCCGATCATAGTCAAAGGCAACAAAGGCCTGGCCACTTTTAAAGTGTTACACGGAAACATATTGCAGGGAACGAACATGCTCCAGTCGAAGCAGAGACTTATAATTAAAAGGGCTGTGGTTCCGAGCAGCTTGAATGTGAATTCGCAAACCTCGGGCGATGTAAAGAAGTTCGCCGAAGCACAGAAAGTGGACGGGGAAACGTTGAGGGAGAACGCCAAGAACGAGAGTGCCATCGAAGCCGCCGTCGCCAGTATAACGGGTCAGGACTTTTTGAAGAACTTGCTCGGAGATTTCGATTAATTTGATTTAGAGTTATTTATGTGTACATACTCATTGCCATTAGTTTATCGCGACTGTTAGTCGCTTTGTATTGTTAAGTTGGTGTATATGAAATTTGAAACAGTGCTTCGTACGTAAGGTTTACTATGAGGATAAATGGAAAAGTCAAAGATCAGTGTCGGTCTAATATACTTTTTATTCTGAGCCGGGGATCTTCATACATTATTTTTAAAGTCTATTTTAGCATTGCAAATCAATGGAAAATATTTATATAAAACAGCATTATATGTTAAATGAATTTCTTTAACTTTTTGATTTACCCTCGTATTTTAAAGTTTATTCCAAATAAATTGTATGTTAAAAAATCATATTTTTATTAAAATTATTTCATATACATTAATTTTTATATTTTAAATAAGTAATAAAATAAAATTTGCTGCG
The DNA here is from genome assembly GCF_051122295.1 of Plectrocnemia conspersa. Lineage (NCBI taxonomy): Eukaryota > Metazoa > Arthropoda > Insecta > Trichoptera > Polycentropodidae > Plectrocnemia > Plectrocnemia conspersa. The sequence goes on from NW_028277172.1 coordinate 13,696,935, forward strand.
ACTTAGTAATGCCTTTATATATAGTAATGGGAATGTAAAATTAGCCGCATTAAAATGTGTTACAAAGCAAGCAGCGGCTATCAACTTACTTTTTTATTAAAATTGTCGAGAACTTCGCCTTTTAATAACAACATTTTTTTGCAATAAAAGTAACAAAAATTAATTTAATGTAAAATTATAATTTTTTCAAATGCGGTAATTGTAAAAATTTATAAGAACATTAATTTTTATTGGTTATTATACATAGTATATAGATAGAGCTTATTTGAATCTGAGTAATGATATCCATTTATAATTATGGATTAAGAATGTTAAAAAATCGGTATAAATTAAATGTTGAAGCAAAGATATTGTACAATGTGATTAAAATGAATGGTTGTAAACCACTGCTAATTTGCTTTCCATATGATATTTTTAGAGTGGTGTTTTTAATATTTGGAAATAAATTCGCTGTGATGGTTTCCCATTGCCTTCTACACCTATTTGTATATTGATTTTTCCATAATTTTTAATTCTCTTATATTTAGTGTATGCTAGTGAAAAAATTCACTGTTTTTTTTACATTATATTAGGTTTTATTTTTTCTATATAAAAATCAAAATTAGTGTCGCAGCGTTAAAATTATGCAAAAGACGCTTATTAATATTTTAATTTCCTTTTTTTATGAAAAATGTATATATTATTATATAAGTTGATGATAAATAAAACACGTATTCGATTTTCATATACTTATTTTATTCATTATAATATATATATTTTATTTATGAATAAATATATATGTATAACGTAGTGATTCTTTAAGAAATAAATAAAGATATATATCATAATACAATATATATATTTCAATTTAATACGACATTAACAAATAACTTCTAATATTGCAAACATTTTTTAAGAATACTATGAATAATAATACTATTTATAAGTTTTTTAAATTTAATCTTTGCAATGCTCGCTAAACATCACGCTTCGGAATAAAAAAGTAACAACGTACATAAAAGTTTAATTTCATATATAATTTTATAACACACAGACACATTTAAATACACTCAAATATATATATTTATAAAAAAATTGTTGACGAAATAAATTTTGTGCAATTACATTATTTTTGTGGAAGGGCAAACAACTTTGCTCTAAAATACGCACACACGATTGATCCGTTTTTAAACTAATTGGCAAGTTTGGCATACTGCTGTTTCTATTATATATATACATTTTTTTGGGAGTATTAATATTAAAAATGATAATACGGGATACTGTGACAATGGCAGAATATACGTGCCGAAACGTCGGTCAAATGTAAGTGATCATTATGAAGAATCCTGTTATTTAAATTTCGATATATATGTATATATATGTAAATAAATTAATCAACCTCTTATGTATTAAACTATCGATTAATCAAAAGTTAAATGCAGAAGTGATATTACATCAAACTTCTCTGATCGTTATACAACTCAATTGCTGTTATATATTAGTTCAAAAGTCACCTTATTTTTTATTTATTAGTTACACTGTCAGTTAATTTTTCCAAAAATAGAATTAATTAAATTTGGTGCACTTTCACTATGTATTTTTATTTGATCAGAAGTTGATAAAAAATATGAACTTGTGAACTTTCACTATGTATTTTAATTTGATCAGAAGTTGATAAAAAAAAAGCTTAAGAATTATAGTTTTATACAATAAATTACGCAGTGGCGAAACAATATCACAAATTTCACATTACGTATATTCCAATATTCATATTCTCTCATAAGCAAATAATGAAAACTAAAAATAATATTAGTACTTCATCGTGCTCTGCTTTAATATTAATTAAGCAAACTTTAAGACACACAAAGACGAATTACGGTAAAGATCGTTATTATATACCTTCGTTTGATTGGATTCTCGAATATTATATTAATATAAATATACAGCTGAATCTAAAGCTAATCAAAATGAATCGGGGGGAAAAATACTAATCGCAAAAGCATAAGCCAGTTTCTATTTAAACTCTTGTAATCGCTTACTACTAAGCGGATCTTAAGTAAGAATGATTGTGTCAAAGAATCAGTCTGTTTTAAAGATAACAATATGATGATAATAATAATTTTTCCATATATGTATGTGTATTTAGAATTAGCTTTTTTCCATATTCCAAAAATGTACAAAAGAACACCAATACTTTTGGTGAACGTATATACATATGTATATAAAAAATTTAATTAGAGTAAAATAGATTAACGATTATTGCGTGTAACGTTGTAAATCGTTTATTTTTATTTATGTAATATGAAAAAATATAGTAGGATTTAGGATGAACGATTAAATTAAATTTTTTTAGATCGAATATGGTTGAGCTTACATTGAAATTTAATCAGACTTGGCACCCTGCAGTTAATATCTGGCACCGTAGAAATCTTTTTGGCACCGCGATGACAAATTGGCACCGTTGAGCAATATTTAAAAAAGATCAAAATCCAAAAAGAAACTGATATGAGATTAATCTGTTTACTAATCAAAGCCATTATTCAATATATAATAAATAAATGTATTTATTTTATTTTTTTATTAATAATAATATATTGCCCTAACATGCAACTATCATACTTAGATAGACCTCCTTTTATGAAGGAATCTGGGTCCCTACTATATGAACATACATAATTTATGAGAATGACTAGTTTTACAAAGTACCCTAATACGCATCGGAATCTCACTGTACAATACGATAATTAAATATTTATACTAATACAAGTTTTAAGCTTTGTGTGATGTGTTTGTTCGAATTTTGATCAACGGATGTTTTGTTTATTATAGAGACTTGCTTAGGAGCTGTGAAAGTGCAGCACCCTGAAATGAGAAACTATAAAATATTTTTAGAACCAAGTAAAGCAATCATCGGTTTGTATAATAATGTATATATAAAAAAATCACTCGTTTGGCAATTTGACATTATAATTGATGCCTTAACGAATTTGTTATTATTTTTTTAACTATTATCCATATGTTTCATAATTCACTTTTAATTAATAATATAATTTAATATGTATATATATGTGTAAAAAGTGTAAATGTTTATCATTACGATTTCGTTCAAGATTTAAATTTAAGAAACTTTTCCTCAAATTGTTGAATATATTCAAGTTAACCATACACACACTTAAAACACCCAACACTCAAAATGAGATCAAACTATAAATTGAGCATAGTTATACATTTTCATTGTGGGGGAAAAAATTAGAAATTTAATATTTTCATTATTAATTAAATTATAACCCATTTAAAAATGGATCGTGATTATATTGAGTTTACAAGAAATGCTTTTTTCAAATACATATTACAATCTGTTTGAAAACACGTACATATTCAAAAGGCACATTTCTCGCAGTAGAGGTCCGGAAAAGAACACAGAACAACATTATTATTAAGCCCATTGTATTTCATCAGTCTCAATCGACTTTGAAACTTTAATTCAGACAATGAGCAGTCGTTTAAAATAAGTCAGATGAGGTTATGCGATCATAATATAACGATTTGGTCCAATCGTCGGAAGGTTCATTATCAAAAACTTTGTTTTATAAAATGAACAATAGATTAATTTGTACTTAATTTATATACATTTATGAGTGAGTGTTTGCGTTTAGACCAGTGGTTCTCAAACTTTTAAAAATATGGTAACTGACTTAATTTTATTATTTCTTTGAAGAGAATGCATTCATTACATTCAAATATTTGCTATGTGAGGCAGTGTTAAACTTATTCTATCTTTGTGCATAACATTCCAATTTTCGCCTTAAGGAACCGTTTTCAACTTTTAAAATTTTTGTTCTGCACAGCAAAATGTCACTTGCCTTTTATCTATTTAAAGTGTAAAGTATCTATTTTTATAATTGGAGAAATGTATCTGGGCCTCAAACGTTGAGCACTCTTTGTTAGCCTCACTGTCACTGCAGAGGGACGTTGAGGAATCCACCCCCTTTTCAATAAACTTTTACTCGTGCTGTGTGTTTTCATTGTATCGACTATTTCTAGTGAACATTTATTAGCTCTATTATGATAGAACTCTAAACTGTACCCAATATGTACTTAGAGAACCACCGGCTTATACAAATGTATGCATAGATGTGCGTAGATTAATTTAATTTAAATAAAGTTTAAAAGCGATTTTAATGCTATAAACAAGTATTGCCAAATTTGTGTTAAGAATACACACAAAAACATTTAATTAGGACCTTCGTGCGGGGCTCGGGCCCCTGTTTTGCAAAAACATTTTGTTTAATCTCACTTGCCTCCCCGAGCAGTCGCAGAAGACAAATCACAGAAAATTTCGATGATATATATATATATATATAAATATGAATGTTTTATTTTAATATAACGATATTACAATGGTCGTCCACAATCGATTAAATCTAAACCATTATAATGTATATGCACATGTACGACTGTACAATCTCACTATTAATTCAAAATTTACATTTACATAAGTATACGGTGACTCGTTCTAACCTTCTTCTATTCACTGCTCGACAGTGGTGTCAAACTCTCTTAAAAACTGACCCCGAGATGTTAACGAAACGCTTCTTGTGCGTTAAGTTTATTTTCTTAAGTGTATTTTATAATATGTACATCTATGACATCGAATATCCACAACAACATTTACGCTATTTAATTAATTTGTTTTATTTATTATATATATATAATATTTATAAATATAAATCTATATAAATATATGAACAACAAAATCACAACAAATAATCGGAGGAATATGCGTATATGTGTACGTACATCCATACAATTGGGTCGCACTAGCTTTAAATATCATTTTTATCTTATTATATATCACCTAATATTAGATTGTTGCGGATGAAATGTTTTGCTTTGTAATAATTTTATTTATTATCTTATACTAGAGACAATATAAGCAGAATGACATTGAGATATAAACTGTAAGTAGTCAATAGAAGGTTCAGATTATTTTACTCATTCGATTGTATACCAAATTTGTCAACGTCAACCTACTCTTCAGATTGTCCCTGTTATAAAAATGACAGTTGCTGACCAACAATACTTGAATTCGAATAGTTACATTTAACACTTTCGTGCTGCAAATTGTTTTCTTATAAAACAATCATTGAAAAACCAGAATGGGTTATGTTTTGAAATTTCCACCATAAACAGTACACCGTCTTTTACTTATCTGAAACCCATCGGTAGAAAGTATCATAATAATATTACAGTTATAATGTTTTTCTGAGCTTTAAATTTGTACTCGTGGGAGTCTGCTGATCCAAAATACTCATATAAATATGTGTATATCATAATATATTATTATTTATTGTCAGTTGTGTTAGGTCAATATAATTGATTAAAGGAAAAGACTTTGGCAAAAAGTTTCATGAATCTCCGGTCATTCCTATTACTAACGATTTGTTAAATAGAATGCATAATAGCCAAGCTATTTTTCAGATTGTTTTTATAAGACATTTCATATGCAACGACCTAATATATTAATTAATCGATATACTAACTAGATATGATCAAATTTACACGATGAATCGTAGTCTAAGTACGCTTTTTTGATACACACAAAATTAAAATTAAAAAATAAACTCGCAGTCGCTTATAATATTTATAATAAATATACATCAATACAACTAAAGTTTTAAAATAAATAGTTAGTCGATAAACTTCGCAAATCTTTACCGCTTCGTCCGAACAACGTAAAATTAACAAACTAATCTACACATTTGGTCTCGCATTCCTTCGAGTGACTTTTGAGCGTACGGATGCGTATCAAATACGCATCTGTACGCATCACAATTAGACTACCTAAAATAACATAAATTATTCAATCATGAGATCTTTATTCCGTCGATTTCACAATGATAAAACATTTGACTAGCGTCGATCGGCGACGTTCATTTGCAAGTTAACTATTTGGTCGAGTTTCGAGCGATGATGAGATAAACGTAAACAGTACAATCGTCGGTGGGGTACAGCTTCGACGATACACATACACACGTATTTAGTAAAATTTAAAGCTTATAAAATTGCCATATGTTTCGATTTTTACGTTCTTGAAGAGTTTCACATCATCGTCTAATGAAAACGCATGCACAGACACAGACATACGCACGCATGCCCACACACACGTCAAATGCCGTCGTCAACTAACATTACTGAACAAATTAAACATGACTTTAGAATGAAGACCGTGGCCGCGTCCACTAATTATACAATGACTTCTTTTTTTAAACAACAGTTCACTTCACGTCTTTTTGGTATTGTAATAATTTATTATATTATATAATATATAAATGGAAGGAAATTCAATCGTCCGTTGCACGTTAACACTGCTTCATAGATATATAATATGTATATATATATTTGAAAAGACTAGATTAGTTACTATGCAGTATTGTTTGGCGGTGCACTATCTTTTTTGTCGATATTGCTCTCTCTTCTTTCTGACAAGCTTTCTTTTCTTTCGATGCCGCTGCTGCTCTTTCTGTTGCTCGAAGGCTTGCTCGAGTCGGGGGAGGCTGCTCCTCTCTCTCCGGAGTTTCCGCTGGCGACTTGTGCTAAAGTTTTGTATAGGGTCGAATTAACAAATCTGAAAAACATGTAAAAATATGTATCAGGCATTTGAACATTATGTATAAAAAAATATAGGTTGAATAATGAATACAGTTTCATGAACATATATCAATAGATAATAAATTAGAGCATCATATATTAACATTAAATAATATGATGAAGTTTCAAACCTTATATAATTATAGGTAATCAATATAATATAAGGTTTGAAACTTCAATATATATATATTAAAGTTTCAAACCTTATATAATTATAGGTTTCATTTCAATTCTTTTTATCATAGCATGAATATATTTATATAAAAAAAAATAAAAATCGACTTCAATCTGAACTAAAATACAGTTGTTTGAGATGTATGTACTAATGTATTCTAGGTATAAGTTCCTTTAGTCCTTTTTATACATACAAGAAATTAAATGGAGTGGAACATTGCCTTCAAAAGCGCCCATTTTCTAGGTAGTACTTTCACAAACATTATTATTCTAAGGGACAGGTTGTAGTTTTTTGACGTGGCTACATTTGTGTTAAAATTTGTTTGCAAATTATTGTTGACTTTATTGCTTTATGAACGTTTAAAAAATAAATCAGTAGTATCAGAAGCAAAGAAATAATGAAAAATCAACAATAGCATTGGCTGAATTATATAAATGTAATGTTTTTATAGATTATATTATCAGTAATTTGACAACTGGATTTAATGCAGCAAAATAAATTAAAAAGTTCATTCAGTTTTATTTAGTTATGCCTAAAAGAAAATCTAAGAAAAACAGTTTCGAATCTATCCCGAAAGTATTTTTTTAAATATGTAATTTCAGTAAAATCTTTTTTTTTACCCTATAGAAAAAAATGTCAAGGCCAGAAATCGAGGAGACCCATTTGCGTTATTATATGCTATTTTTGTTCGATCAAGGAAAGAAAGCAAAAGAAGCCACTCAGATCATCTGTGAAATTTATGGAGACGTATTGCATCTTCAAAAATGTCACAGGTGGTTTAGAAAATTTAAAAGTGGTGATAGGGGTTGAAAAATGCCCCCAAATCGGGAAGACCTACAAAATTAGACGATGACGTGTTAAAATCAGCAGTGGAAGTGGATCCCCGAAAAACCATCAAAGAATTGTCAGAGGAACTTGGCTGCCCTTGGACGACCGTTAAAGACCATCTCAAGCGCATTGGAAAAAAACACAGGCAAGGAATTTGGGTACCGCACGAACTTTCACAAACGGCCATTGAGCAGCGAATTACCATCTGTCTAGGCACGAAACGGCATCATTTCTAAAAAGGATCGTTACAAGCGATGAGAAGTAGATCCTATACAACAATCCAAAGAAAAAAATCAATGGCTTTCTAAAAACGAAGTACCCATACTTACCCCTAAACCCTCATTGACCTTAAAAAAGATCCTTCTTTGTGTTTGGTGGGACATGATTGGTGTCATCTATTAAGAGTTATTAAAACCTGGTCAAACAATTACTGCAGAGGTATACTGTGGTCAATTAGTATGAAAAAACGTTCAGTTTTGGTCAACAATCAAAGGCGAATTTTGCAGCACGACAATGCCAGACCACACGCGGCACGGATTACACAGGAAAAAATCAGGGAGCTTGATTTTGAAGTTTTACAGCATCCCCTATATTCCTTTGATATCGTACACTCTGATTACCATCTTTTCAGATCTTTAGAGCATTCCCTTAAAAATAAAATTTTTAATTCATTTGACAGTATCGATAATCACATAAAATCATTCTTTAACAAAAAACCTGCAGAGTTATATAAGAAAAGGATTGAAAAGCTGCCTGATCGTTGGAGAAAAGTAATAGAAAACAATGAAAATTATTTTACTGATTAAAATTGTATATATATTTTTTTTAATATTTTTTTTGTATGTGAAAAAAAAATATCATTGCTTTCCGCTTTTCCTATATATTTCTACCAGCGAAAATATAATTTAACTAATAGGCGCTAATATGCTGCTCTAAAATGTCTATGAAACTCAATTTGACAGTTGCGAAACGTCCATTTGTGTTCAAACCCAAATCAAAGCTAATGAAAGTTTTAAAACTAATTATAGTTTTAGAACTTTTATTAGGTCAAGTGTAAAATACAAACTAAGCCAACTAATCTCTCAGAGGAAAATAATCGGAACAGACAGCTCCATAGTTGCTCTGCATTTCGATATTACACTATGTTTTAAAAATATGATAGCTATCCTTACCGATATTACTATAGACTTCTAATATAAGAGGGCTGATCAAAGTATATTTAAACCGAATTTTGGTCAATAGGAGAGCGCAAAAACAATTATTACTTCTCAGAAGGCAAAAATTCACGTCAAAAGCAATAAAATCGTGTCGGCGCCGTCGCAGTGGGAACGCTCGGTAACGAGCGTTCCCACTGCGACGGCGACGTCACGATTTTATTGCTTTTGACGTGGATTTTTGCCTTCTGAGAAGTGATAATTGTTTTTTGCGCTCTCCTATTGGGCAAAATTTGGTTTAGATGTATTTTATTTGATTCTCACTCATAATATTGTTATAAAAAGTCTTAATATAAACGCTTGATAATCGAGCGTATCTACCGCGATGGCACGATTTTATTTGTTTTGCCCTGGACTAGAAATTCACTATATGGCAACACTGAGCAGTAAAGAAAACACGAATAATTATCAGATAAATATTATGAGTAGATCCTTTTAATGTCTAATTAAAATATTTTTCATTAAATATGATTTCAGAAAATATGTCGCAACGGTGTCTAATTTTTATATTTATTTGTAGCATAGAAAGGGTTAACTCGTACATGTTATTATTTATTCAAGAATTATATTATGATGTTAAAAATTTTTGTCATGAGGCCCGGAATCATTGTTTTCCCAGGTTTCGCTCTCAGCGGCCTTTAGTGTAATATTGATTTAGAAACACCAAATAGCAGCCGCTTCTTCAACTGTCTGATTTAGTCTAGCCAAGCAGTCGCCCTGTAGCTTCGCTTTTAGATGCACTCGTGCCGAAATACAATAATAATATAATAATAAAAAGCACTGCAGTATTAGTAAACTTTTTAAAAATCAACTTGAACATCTTATTCCAAAAATGTTACAAATTGCAGGTCAGACTATTCAGATTGGAATGATAAGTTAATTCGACCCTTTTACAACGTTAATGAAATTAATCTCAAGAGTTTGGCTCGTGGCAATTCAAAACGCTGGTCGAGAGAACATAATTGGTTTAGCAGACGATTGAAAATGTATTTATTGGTTGCTTCCACTAGAGAAATTATATTGTTTTATATACCTCGGATATGAATCTCTGTGCATTAATGTGTAAATTTGAAGTTGAGCTTCATCGAATGTATGAGGAGTTGGCTCGACCATGTTGCGATTGACGACTTCCCTCACTCGAGAGTCTAACGACACCTGAAAAAAATTATAAATATGTTAATACTAATAAACATATTGTGCTCTAAAAATACTCCTTAATAATTATTTATTATTTTATAATATTATAAGAATTTTCCTACCTCTTTCGGTGACAATATGGAAATGTAATCTTCGTAAATGAAGCGAGCCTTTTCCTCGACTGCGTCAGGATTCGTCTCTCTCTTGAGCTCCTCACACGCCAGCCAAAACAGAATGTTTTCCTCCGAATACTCGCACCGCAGAAAATCTCTAAAGACTTTCCTACCTGCTGAAAATACACCATAGATCATAAACTTCTACTCATTTCAAAGTTACTAACTTTTAATGACGACACGTGATACGTCACTCACCTGTACTTCGCATGAGTTTGTCAAAAGACGTTCCCCAGCTCTGGATCTCTTCGAGGCTGGGTCTGAAATATGGAATGCACTGTATAGTAAAATGTTCATGCTATGGTATCAATATGAATATCTTACGGTGGTTCTCCATCGCACACCAACAAGTCGGTCGGACCTGGCTCTTTCTTGGTCGGACCATTGTCTTCTCCGTTTCTCACAGCCAAACTGTAATGCAAGAAAATAAACAAGATTTTAATGCTTTTCGACGATATAACGACATAAACAACATTGATTCGTTGCCCATCGCGAGACGCTCTTGTACGATTAATTAAAAAGTATTTAGCTTATATTATAATATAATACAACTAAGTGTATCTATTTCAAAGTTTTAACCATTTGATATTCGATAAAATATGTACGATACTACAGCTACACCTAATAATAATTTATAATGCTTTAACAACTTCCCATTCTTAATTTATTGCGGTCGTCTTCCTTAATTTCCTCTTTACAGCAAATTGTCATACTAAAATATTCCACTATCCGCAATTAACTCCTACGCATCCTTTTATAACCACAATATAAACGGCGCATTAAATAATATATTTGGTAGACTTCACATTGACATGGAAACCATAAACACAACAATTATTTGATAATAGTCCAAATCCGGTTTCCGTTATTCTAAAAGAAAGAATAAGGCATTTTTTATATCATTTATAAAGTTATTACATCATTTATAAAGACAAATATAAGTGTTTTTATATCAATATATTATTCACAGACACTAGAGCTTGGACTTCAATGAGCGTAAACATAAAATGACATTTTCCAAAACCAGTGTTTCTGAAACGTTTATAAATATATAAACGATTAGGTTAGGTTAGAATAGTTACAGAGTAATAAACCGTTAAGTTATATTGATGTTTGAGTTATGTACCCATTGATTTTCAATGGATACAATGCTAATTACAATAATATGTAGTGCTGATATGATTCTCATTGTACAATAGAATACTTCAACGGGTATTCATCACATGCTATGTCTACTCTGTGATTGTTCAGTCGACCTGTGGAATGTAGCAGTACGTGTAATTACACAGGGCGGTATTCCTTCTCAAGGTACGGTTGTCGAGATCGCCTGTTTCATCATTAAAATTATTATATATACAATATTACAATATTAAAACAGTGTCTTTGCATCAGTGAACGTAACTGTTTTGATTTTCGGAGATTGGTAAGCATGGCAAAAAAATATAATTTATATTTTTTCGTTAGGTTGCATTATTATATATATATATTTTTTTCAATTTTTATGCAGTACTTTTTATATAAATAGCTGTTTATGATTTTATATAAATAACTGTTTATATGTAGTATAGATTTTCGTGTTGCGCGAAAAATAAAATTAACGTTTTCTTTGATTTTAGTTTTTGGGCGAAAAATTGTCAATCAAATTTAGCTACGAGGTGACATAAAATACTCCCGCATTTTTAAGGAATATAAAAATAAACAGAGCTGTCTAGAAAGAAATGTAGATGCCTCTGAAAAGTACATAAAATACAGTTTTTTTATGTGTTTTAAAAATCATATTAGACGGATGTCATTGGCAATACATTCTTGGAATTTCCCCACCATTTTCACAAGTCTCGTATTTTTTTTAACTATGCCTTAACATATTCCGCGTATATTTTTACCATCATCGGATGTGACACATTTTAGTCCAGTATATACGTACATTGTCAATGTCTTCTAAACTTCTATAAAAATATTTTCGTCTCTGGTGGTTCTATGCAGACTATTCATGGAAACTAATTATTCAGTCACTTTAAACATAGCATTGACTCTTCGATTAAACAATATGGTCCAAACCAGAAACTTATTAAGTAAATAACTGTAGAAGGCTCTAAAAATGGGTATTTACTGTTAATATTTTTACCTAACCGTTTAACTATGTATTAAAATTTTTCGTTATATTGGAAAGTGTACTTTGATAATTTAACATAAAGCGCCATAGAAAAATTTGGATTCAATAAAGTCACTGGGTAAGCGTAAAAACCACTCAAAATAGCGTGCTTTGCTATTTAATTGCCTATTGATGTTACTCACAATGTGCTCAAGCCTTCTTGCCAAAAGACTGATTTTTTTGCCACATTTCTTCGACTGTAGCACTCAAACATGACTTGATTATTTTTTTTAAGTAAATGGCTTTCCTTCATTACTTAATAAACGAATTGCTCATGAGCATTTTTTTTTATTTTAATGAAAAAAAAATCGTTGTGTTAGAAAATTTTGTTTGAAGTTTTTCAACTTTTCTGATCGTTGCTTTTCTGCGAGTGCTTAGTCTGGTAAAGACTATTATTTTAGTTTAAGCAATATAATCACATTTCACTCTGCTTTAAAAACACGACATTCGAAGTCCAATAGTCCTTGACAGTGACAAAATATTGCAAAATGCGTTACATGGGGGTACTAAAGACGTTGTCAAATTTTAACTATGTAACGTAATGGCGTTTTTTTTTAATACAAATCTTATTACTATGACTTGACAGGTTTCCCCAATGCGTCATGATGGCCATTATACAAACAATAATTATAAATTTTAATATTTTAAAATAAAATAAAAAAATTATGGCGCAAGCCTAAAATAGATCAACACCATCCCACATATTTTTTTCCCACTCCTCATAGCTATTTAGCAATTTCGTTGAGAAGCTGGATGGATCGTGCAAGAGGAACGTTCTCAAGCGCTGACGTCCTGGCCACAACGGGTAAGAATAAGGGACGCGATCGCGACTCGCAACCGCAAGGTTGTCGACACTGTCTCTTAGCAACTATAAAATCTGCTTCATTTAAATAGATGCTATTCCGAGAATGCGATAAATTCTATTACAACGCTCTTAGCAAAAAGGCACTAAGGTACAAATACGGATACGACCCGTACTCATTGTAGATATATGTAACATTGAAATAAATTATCTCCAATAACAAGTAGTACTTCGCTTCAATTGGATTCCAGACAATAGAGTCATATTCCAGAACGCTATGAATTAGCTAATCGTACAGAACGTGAATTGACAATAAATTATTAAAGTGATAAGCGCTCCGCGCAACGAAACCGAGCATCGTCGACGCCTCATGGCAAATTTTAGCGATGCGCATACAAAATCTCCATCTCTATTCAATCATTGATGAAAGTATATCTGCTTAAAACACTTCGCCTGAACTGTAAGATAATTATGTTATTTCAGTTTTTTACAGGAGGGGAGGTAGAGGGGGAGAGAGCTAGCTACCCAGAGGCCATTTTTTTAATATTCCGATTTCATTAATATTTATGGTATTCCATTAAATGAGCAATATTCATGTCAAAAGAAATAAAATCATGACGTCACTGTTACAATGAAAACGCTCGGTTATATAGCTTTCAAATTAAGAATTTTTATAATAATATTAAAACTTACAAAAAGTGAGTATCAAATGAAGCATATCTAAACATATTTTTGGTCCAAAGGATGGCGCAAAAACAAATATCACTTCACAAAAGTCAAAAATCCACGTCAAAAGCAATAAAATTATGTCGGCGCCGTCGCCACTGGGTAAGCATAAAACCCACTCAAAATAGTGTGCTTTGTTATTTAATTGTCTATTGATGTTACTCACAATGTGCTCAACTCTTCTTGCCAAAAGACACATTTCTTCGACTGTAGCAATAAATTATTCCTTTATTAGTTAATAAATGGATTACTCATGAGCCATTTTTTATTTTAACGAAAAAATTTGTGATATTAAAAAATTATCTAATAAAGTCTAATCTTAGCTCACTTAGCGGGTCAGATTTGGAGTGTGGGCCGTAGTTTTTTAACCCATGATTTAAATATATATTTACAATTAAATTTAGTTTTGATAGATATTAGTATTTTATAGTTTGCTCTTATATGTAGGGTAGGTTTGTAATGTCATATTATTTTGTATATGAAAATTTTTGCAACATTAAAAACGCTCTAACAAAACTCAGAGGTTCCGCGGAACTCCATTTGAATATTGCTGCTCGAAAGTAATAATCTAATGTAAGGCAGATCGAATTATTATTATTATGAATAAATCGAGCAAGACGGCAATTTATGGACGCGCTGTGTATACACGTGTACACAAATCAGAGTTATAGTTTTGGCCAGCTATAATTTGCGAGCGAGACGCAGACGCTGAATGTTTGCCGATTCCGAAATTCCACTACTTTTTTTCATCATCATTATCCACAAGCCAAGCGCTCCCGTGTTCCTGAACCGAAGGCGTAAACATTTCAATACGTTGTTTTTAATTTGATTTCAATGTTATTTCTGTAACTCGAACTATGTATAATTGTGTGTATGAGATATTACCGCACGCATAATATAACAGATGTGCCATATTATTGGAAACACGGTGTTCGCTTGCGATTTGATTATTTTTTGACCGTAAAAAATAACAATTACAATACATGGTTTAACTCATCGAACGTGTAAATTTTAAGCTTCCGCGAATCGGCCGGTTAAGCGAAAATGTTTTAAATAGAGTAAACTAACCTACAAATTCGTCAATGTAAATAAAATGAATAGCAATAGGAAATCAAATCGATACTATTAGATAAAATTAAAAAGCTTATGTGGCTAACATAAATATTGATTAAAGAAACGGAAATGATTAAACAGGATGTTAATAGAATTAGTAGTTTAACTTATTCTAACGTATTCGTTTATACATATGTATATCCAATTATAAAACAAATACAAAACAAAGCTCCATTGAAAATATGTATATAAATACTTCAAAGCAAACACTTGAAAATGTCGAAAATCAGATAACAGTACCAGAAATAAACTTGACAAAATTGCACTGTTATTATGTGTAATGTTATACAATGATAAAATTTACACTCGCTCCTGACCGCTGGAGCAAGGTCACATGGGATAAGAACAGAACAGTTTTTAGATAAAAAAAAATATAATTTATTAAACAATCTGGTTGCTTATTTATTGAAAATGTAAATTATTATACTCGCAATTTAAATTTTAGTAACTCGTTAATTTATAAGGACAGATATATTAATATATAAAAACAGTTTGATATAAATAAAAATGGTTATTTACATTAGATTTATTAAATATCTCTGTGACCTCGAAAAAAATATTTGGACGCGTTTGATATCTAACGGACATGTAAAACAATTCTAGAGAGGCGATAATAAAGCTAATTATTCTAACATCTGCATAAAAACAGTGATAGTATTTCAAAACCATATGATAACACGATTATATTAGCATGTAAGCACACATGTACATCAACGTAGGTTAATCACAAGCATGATAAAAATATCCAGTTCCCATAAGAGCAAAAATCAAACCTGGATCTCAATCTGTTTATGACGTTCCTCCATCTCTCGACCATCCTCGCCCAGTTTCATCTGAAGAACTTATGTATCACTAAGTTCACTAAAATCAAATCTAAAACTGCTTCTTATATCACAAGAGCGGTTATCACACATATCTTTCATTCACTATAACCTCTTGGTCGAGAGTTTCACCAGATACTGAATCACATTGGGAATGTGTGAACGAAATTATAATAAGGACTTAGTAGCCGCAAAGTACGCGCGACGAAAACTAAACTCACACGCGAGACTTCCGTTTTAGTCACCACAGTGACGCATGATTGTTATATAAGCGCAATATCTTATTTAAGGATGTGTGAGAAAAAACATAATTGATTCATATTTATTAAGTAGAATCGTATAGTTTTAGGCATTTGAATTTTCCGCTATTTCTTATATATGATGCGTCAAAAACAAATTTAGAATGGGGAGTTTATTAAAAATACTTTCAAATATTATTTAAATATGCAGTAATAATGAACACGTGCAATACAATGCGTGACGGCAATACTAAGCCTTTTATTTAATTATATATGAAATATTAAATATAAATTAAAAATTCATATGGGGAAATCTCATATTGTATATCGTAGATATGTTACATAATTATTGAACATTTGATCCTTAGATCACATAATTCATAAATTCTCATATATAAATTTAGTTTTATGTACTTTATTATTTATATTTTTGCGTGTGCTAAAACAATATTTTTAATTTATTTTATTATTAAAACATAGGTGCTAAACTGATTCTATCGAGTCTGAAAAAACAGTACTTATTATATAATTATAATTTTCACTGATCATCATAGATTTTCTTAATCTTACGGATGAATATCGTAGTAAATAATCGTCATCTTTTGACTTCAGCTGTTACAATATTTTTTTAATTAATTATAAGCATATTTGAGAATAGTGTCTTAATAATAACTTATAGATGTTTAGTCCATTGTATCGCACTTTTTGAAATTGTAACCTAGCATCGAGAAATTTATGTATTTTTATATAAATAATGTCAATACAATTCTATAAATAAATTGAGTTCTTAATAAATAGCTTTGTTACATAATACAAACATCTTTTTCACACTATAAATAAAATATGATATTATATACAAAGTATAATATCAGCACTGTATCCACTGATTATAATATTTATGTTGCCATTGTTTTGTTGATAAACGTTATAATAGCGCATTATTATTGTATAAAAACAATTTTTATATTATATTCAATAATAAACAACACTTACATCACTTAGTAATATTTTTAACAACTTTGTTAATTAAATTATATTAAAAGAGCACGCGCGCGGGCCAAAGGTTGGCGAACAATGTCGCGATAAACAAATTCGCGAGATGCAGCTTCCCGATCGACGTATCGCGAGCGAAACGTCGCTAATGCAAAAACGTTCTAACTTGTTACCGATACTACACAACCCCCACCCCGACGCTTCACCATTCAACGATAATATGATCCACGATCAGGGTTGCCACTATTTTTAATTAAATAAATTATTGCTGTATTTGACGGACCCAATATGCTACAACTATATTTTATTAATATCGTTTAAATCAATCTTCCAAAGCTTCCAATTTCATTGATTGAATGCGCATTATAGTTTCTCAGAATGTGGTAAGGATATAGTTATTACTATCACGAATATTTTTAATACATTATTATATTATTAAAACGATATTTAATCGAAAAGCTAAATAGTCATCGTATTAAATTCTCAATAAATGATATTTATGAGTAATATATCATTTCTATATTTTAATAATATAATTAAAAAGCGATCATCAAAATATTTATATTTTATTCAATAGTATTATTAATTAAAACTAACCGCTTTAATTAATAATTTAAAGCTAATACAATATTTGTAATGTTAAAACTAGATTATTATTTTATAATATTATATTTTGTGTTACAAATAAAATATATTTATTATATATTTGTTTAATACCTCTGATGATAAACGACCATGCGAGCGAAAATAAGCTTTATAATCAACATTCACGGGCGATTGTGAATTTTGTACATAAAACTGACACGCCGTTTAGAGATAAACATTCGTCATGAAGATAAGCTGCCTTGTATGTATCTGCCGAGAATGCATGAAGTATTTGTAAAAAATTGGAAGGCTTGGAACGCTCTCGTCTAAAAATACGTTTCTGGCAATACAGAGATAATCATAGTATTGAAGCAGCAATCGTAACTAGTTCCAACCATTTAATTTATTTTTTTTTAAATATATTTTTTCATGAAAAATAAAATTTATTAGGATAAATCAGACGTGTTTTTATTTAAAACTCTAAAAAAACTATAATCTATTGAAAATAGAAAATACATGTGTTCGACTGTCACTAGAACTCTTCTTAAACAATAGTAACGTGACATTTGAATATGTCATTTTGGCTGTCATTTCTAATTCATCTGTATTATTTTCAACATTTAAGTTAAAAGTTGCTGAACAACGACGTGCTGAAGACCGATTACGTGCTACTGTAATACATGAACACAAGAGACTAAAAATATTGAATATATCCAAGTATTAAAATAAATTTGTGATAATGGGATGAATAAAGTATGAGTTAGAATCTATTTAGGACGAACTCCGTTTCTTTTAACAAAGTCACCTTAAGATCTATCCATTTTGTCACTATTCATAAGTGACAACTTTGGATGTACGCTCCACTAATTTGCTCAAAAATACAAGATGAGGATATATTACGTACGATACACTTTCTATATTTTAAACAAATTTAGGGAAATTATGTATGTTACTGTATTATTTAAGTTGAAATAGTGATAATTATGAGCTATCAAAATCAATAACTTATCAATTGTTATAATTTAAGTAACAATTTGAAAACTGCATGTCCGTGCGCTGCGAGTGTCAGAATAACAATGAATTAGTTGGAACCAGGAGCGTGCGGTGAGATACTTTCTAGATAAGGGCATGCAGTTTGCATGTCCTTATCTAGAAAGTATCTAGAAAGTATAGATAAGGTAAGACAATTGCACCATTTGATTATTCAACCAATTAAATATGATCACCCCTTGAAGTGAAACTTTCAAAGATCGTTCATGTAAAGAGTAGATGACGGTTTTATGCAGGATAGACGCATTGTCTATCGCGCATTCTTTACGCACAAAAGGATAGTTTTTCTGGTGATTGCGAGTGGTTAATGGGAATTGTGTTATTATATTAACAATAAAAAAAACGAGCTTCGTGTAGTTATTAAACATTTTTATTTGAAAGGCGAAACGAAATAAATCAAAGCCAAGTTGGGTGAAGTTCATGGCACATCTGCACCAGCGTTTATAATTGGGTGAATTAGTTTAAAGTGGTCGTGCATCCACAAGTGATGAACATCGTTCGGAACGTCCACTTGAGGTGACTACGCTAGAAACGATCGACAAAATCCAAGATATGGTCTTGGGATAGCGACGAGTCAAAGTGCGTGAACTTCTTGAGGCCACAGGCATATCACATGGCTCAGTGGTTTTAATTCTGCACGAAAAATTGGGTATTAAAAAGATATCGGCAAGATGGGTGCTGCGTTTGCTCACAGTGCAGAATAAACATAAACGTGTGATTGATTCAATGACTGGTTTGGCACTCTTTCGTCGCAATCTTAACGAGTTTCGGTGTCGATATATAACCGTTGAAGAAACGTGGATTCACCACGACAAAGGAACAGTCAAAACAGTAGGTTTCTGAAAACGATCCAGCTTCAAAGAAGGCGAACTATAAATTAAGAGTATTATGCGTTGTTATTGAACCGGCTGAGTAAAAAAATCAAGAAAATACGCCCACATTTGGTCAAGAAGAAAGTTCTCTTTCATCACGACAATGCACTGGTACACACTTATGTAGTTTCCGTGACGAAAATTCATGAATTATGCTTCCATTTGTATCACTAGATTTTACCCCCAGCGACTTTTCTCTGTTTTCAAACATGAAGAAATAGCTTGCCGGAAAAAGATTCACGTCGAACGAGAAGGTCATCGACAAAACAGAAGCCTATTTTAAGAGCCTTTCGGAAGCTTACTTTTTGGATGGCTTGAACAAGTTGGAAAAACGCTGGGCGAAGTGTATAGAGCTAAAAGGAGACTATGTTTAGAATTAATAAATAATCAACCCATTATATTGTGTTTTTCTATTTTTTTCTAAGAACTGCTTTCTGTGGCAATCTCATATATTTCAAAAAATCTCTCACTTTTGGAACCCACTTAGTTTTAAATCAATCTTCAAAGATCCTTCTATCCATATATGTTATTTTCTGGCTGATTTAATCAAAATTTCTGTTCCATTAAATAATATATGTTAAGGTCCGAGAAGAGGAATTGATTGAACAAGAGACTTGTAAATTAGTAGACGTTGTATTGTCTCTGACTTGATTCTCTTTAAATGATTTTGGTTTTATCGCTTTTCCTATCACCAAAAGTTTCAGCTGACCTCCAGACACCACGAGCACATGTTACATATAAGTGAGCTAATATTAAGAAATACATATGTTTGAGGACCACACAGAGCTCTCGTTTGATTCTTGAAACTCGCGTAATTACTGTGACCAAAAGTGATTATTTAACAATAACGCGATTACACATTCGCTCACATTACGACTGTCGTTATGACTCGAACTAAAGGGTTTTCTCATAAATAACACGCAAGGATTCTCCGGTACACTGAATGAATATTTCTTTGTTATGAAATGGTCATGAGAAACAATATATCACAGGAAGACAAAATATTTCACGTTACGCATACACAATTCAACCTCGGAGATATCCATGTAGAGTCACATGGCAGACTCTAGCATAGACTCCTGAGGAACTGACTTCCACAAACATCATCTTTGCGCCAGCTTCTCCACCACTACTCGGAGAAAATGATAGTCGCCCATCATAGTGGTCGCAATATATGTAATTCTCACTAGCTTTTACTTGCGTTTTACTGGCTGCGAAGTCACATCCCTTAGGATTACTTAGCCTTAAATATGTAATTATTTTCTTAAAATTAAACTTATGCACGGTTAATTAGCACACAGGAGTATACTGTAAAATAGTCGTTTGAATGATACAGCTGGTTGGACATCTTACAAAAGCACAAGAATCTACAGAATCAAATATCAAAAATATTTTTTAGTAAAAACATATTCACCATTATGTTTTTTACATTCTTTCTGTAAATAATACATTTTACTGTTATATAAAAGTTAAGGTACCACGTTCTTCATTCGCTGACTGCAAATCTTGAAACCGTTTACGAAAATGCCAGTGTGAATAGCAGTTCCTAATTTTTCACTTTCTCGCAATTTTAATGAAATTAATATAAACGTTAGATTAATTAATTCAATATCACCACATGACTATAACACATACTATAATACATAAACAAAGTTCCAAGAAAATAATAACAAAAACGGCAATTTATGACCCAAATGTTGCACGAAGCGTATCGCAGCGTGATATCAGACTGTCTTGAGTTCAATTTGCCGTTGAGAATCCGCGAAAGGAAGTACGTGTCATCCGAAATATAGAGAAAGAGATGTATTTGAGAGATCCGCCTATATGCCTACTACCTACCTCACACCCATCCTTCACCTCCTCAAAGTCAATTTATTTCGTTCTTATCTCGAGTCAGCATTAACCCCTTTTCAGTTGAAATCTCGCCCGCGTGGATGTCTTTGTCTCCTTTATTCTAAAATATTCCTATAGTAGATATACTCGTATACGCTAAAAGCAGGGGGTGGTTGTCCCCATTCTGATCCCGGCGAGTTCACCTGAGCGAAAAGAATGCGGTTCCTTCGCCTTTCGACTGTCCTATGTATATTTATATGCATGCACGTATACCGAGATATATCTGGGTCGGAACATTCTCCCAGTTTTTCCAACGCTGCTCCGAAACAGGAATTCGAATGCTTGGTTTGCATCGAGAAATGAAATAGTTGGATAAATGGGATGCGCTTTTCAATAGGAAGCCTCGGGTATACCAAGGAAATATTCTAAATGTATACATATCTACAATACATATGCTACGTTTAAATTCATATTTAGAATATATTATACTTGTATGCATAAACAAAATAGACTTTCACGATCTATGATTATAATACTATTATTATGAATTTTAGTAAAACACTTTTTTTAAATGATTTCTAACATAAAACTAATAACATAAAACTACAAAATAATAATTTATTGAATTTGAACCAACGAAAAAGCCTCGCGTATATTTTCATTCAATTGAGATTGTATTTTATTTTTATAAAATATTATTCAATACGAAAATTGTATTCGAGAAAATGTCACATATATACATAGATAATGTATTATATTATATAAACGTGACGCGTGACGGCCCTGTTCAAGACATTCCACGCTCGGTATCTGTAATCATTCAGTGAGTCAGAACGAAAGAAGTCAGAGGTAGATGAAAGAAAAACGTCCGCGAAACGAGCAAGAATTGTATTATGAGATCAAAAATAAGCTTCCATTGACTCGCGAAAAAGCTTTTCCGCCCATGGAAAAACAGCGGCTATTTTTCCTCGCTTTTTTAGAAAAAAAAAATGATTAAATATTGATTTAATTCAACATCGACAAAATCTCGTTCGCAGTTCTAGTTTTTGGCACTCGCTAATTTAATTCGCACCGTGAATCGCGCGAGTTTGAGATCTTAGAACATAGTTTATGGGCCAAAACAGATAAAATTAACGTCAAAACGACGTACATTCATACGCTTCATCTATTCTGAAAAAAATCTGACTGATGGTAAATTCTTAGATCTTAAATTAACTTGTGTGAAAACGATGGATAAAAAGCGAATTGGGATGGCAAAACTTTTGAATACATAGACAATTTGTATAGTTCCTTAAAAAACGCTTCAAAATATGAGTATGCTTTTGCGATCTACATATACAAATAAACAAGTTTCATGTTAATATAAATAAATAGCTGTGGATGTTTTAACAACTTACACAATTTGTTATAATGTATAAGTCATTCTAACGACTATTTCGATCAAACGTAAGAAGAAAAGAGGGTCTTAAAAGTTGAGGCCGCCCACAGATTTTTCACTACAATGAAAGAGAGATTTCGTGACTAAGCAGTTAAGTTAATAATTGAAAATATTTCCTTATAGCACGTACGTTCTAAGACGTTAAACACTAAAAAACTACTATTTATTTGCAAGGGATACGCGATAGATAATACGTTCCACCCAACGAATTATATTATTGTTCTTTTACTCTAGGTTAACGATCGCCGGAGTGACTATCTGGACCGTTTTTATTTCAATACGTAAGCATATTCCGTGTATGTGTGCACAAAGCGATGCAATTGGCTCCCAAACATATTCTTGTGCGATTCGTTAGAGCTGTCTCTAATCATCATTATAAAATATCTAACACTCGCTCACAGGATGAAAGACGCGGTGAGAGACGAACCAGAAGAAGCGCCACATAATCTCACCACATCTCGTCAGTGAATTTTCTAGTATCATCACAAGAACAAATCCCGACAGATCCCAGTTGCTCAAAAAAAAAAAACACAGCCGACAATAATTATACATGACACTCCAACAAAAATTCTCTGACTTCCAAGACCTGTCATTTCAACTTCACCACCTGATGCGCTAATTTATATAGGTATATAAAATATTTTGTTACTAATTGATTGATATTTAATAAATAAATATGTAAACTAATCAAGTGGAAATTTTAAGTTAATTTTTTTATATACATAAATAAGCCGAAATTTGATAGTTTTTTGTAGATATACACAAAAAATATCAATACAGCTTTGTTTGACAGCTCACGTGTAATGTATGATTTTTTAATATATAAAAATAAGTACACAATCTTTTTTGAACCACTTGAAGTATTAAGATTTTATTGAAACAATTTTTAAATCGTTTTTAAATATTTAATTCACACAAATAGTTGTTTCAGCTTAGTCTCCAAGTCGTCTTGAAGATCGGGTTGAATTCTTGGGATTCAAATGTATGCTTAGCTGTATCTATTTGGACGGTTAAAGTAAAACTCCTGCCTTCTCGGACTTTTAAGAGTCTTCTAATCTGATTCAGAGTTGTTTCACTTTGTGAAAGTTCTGCTGAACTCACGTTTATTCTAATTCGGAAGCGAGGTGATAATTGTTGACTAGGAAAGTGTCCTCTGACTAATGCGATGAATCGGGTGGAAAGAGACTTTTGGGTATTATCTAATAAGAATATCTATAAAATCAGTCAAATTTGCCAACGTTATTGTTCTATGGAATGTAAAAGTTTATGAAACTTTTCTTTGAAACTGTGCTTCGTCTTTAAAAAGTATAAGGGATGCAAATGAAACAATTAGTATTATAAGCTTTTAGCAAGTCCTTGCGACTAATTTCGTTAGATGAAATTGTTAAAAACTGTTTTTTATAGCACTGAAAAGATTTTTTCTCCTCCTGAAGTAGTTTTCGATTAATAAAAATGTATCATAAATATAACACATTCATGTTAACTATGTATCATATTTTAACGTAAATTATATATTTGGCTTCAATTGAAAAATATAATTAATTACTTATGTTTTTATTTTAAAGAGCATCAAAAACTTATTAAATTATAGACTATAGAATATGTATTAACTTTTTTCGACCATCAATCATCATCCGTAGTTGTAAATACTCGGCCTTTTTATTATAGAGACGTTTGATTTTATATTCAAGAAACATTATGTATTCTTTTCCAGCATCACATTTAAATGCATACTTTTTATACGTTCGTATGACTTCAATTCAGTATTAATATGCAGTAAAATCGAAGCTTGGACCATTAAAATAAGGTACAGACAAAAAAGACTTTGAGATATTGTGTTCCTAGCAATAAATGTAGAGATATAATTAATGGCTTATAAAAATAAAATATACAAGGGTATAAACATATTAGGAAATATAAAATTTAGTTGAACTTCGGAAACTCTGGTTCCCGCAGAAGCCCTGAATTTTAGAACGCATTCCCCTAGGGAATTATTCAAAATGTGTCCTCGTTATACATTCCCCAGTTTAATGTAAACACTTCGAAGCACCCTTTTAAAGGACTCGCAAAAACACAAAACAAGAACATAATTATTACACCGCTGGCTCACCATAAAGGATAATTGAAAAAATACGTATGCTAGTTTAAATTGTAAAGTTTGACTCGAAGGCTATATAAACTAAAGTTTTAATGTGTATCTAAAATTTATGTGAAACCGTAAAGTTATTCACACTAAATATGTTGCTATGATTAAACTTATTATAAATTGATCCTGTTGTTAAATATAAATATATAATTATATTGAGATTGTAAAAGAAAACATCTCAGAATTTACCTGAAATAATTTGGGAAAGTGTGTAACACGTGTTATTACTAGCAAGAACTAACATCGATCGTGATTCATTGTAGAGTTATTGATATTTTTACAGACTTACAAACAGAAGGTCAAAGTCAAGAAATAGTTAATTTTAAAACAAGCCACTCGTAAAACTCGGTTACCAATCAATCAATAATCCATCAACATAAAATTGCCAATGAAAATTTATTTCATTTCAACGATATAAATTTAGAAGCTTTCTTAAATAGTATTACAATCTAGTCAGTTTTATTTTACGCGTCGAGTCAGTTAATAATTGTATAACGCATTTAATGTAAACTGAATTGTGTAGAAGAAATATTAAATTTTTTTTGGGCAGTGTAACAATATGCAATATTTGCAATAAAAATAAGATTACTCATTTTATATATAAATTTATACGTTTTTGTTTTCTCTAGATAACAATAGTTATCTTATATTTGTTGCAAAGTTTATTCGAGGTTTTCTAGTAAATCTTGCTATCAAAGTTTTATACGTTTTTTTCAGAATATTGCAATAAAAAATATTTATAATTGTGATAATATTTTCTAAGTCTTTATCAGAATGAAAAACTCAAATAAAATGTTCTACTGTTATTAACTGATCATATGCTCTCAAATAAAATATTCAAAGGCTTGATTCAAAAGGGTCTGATCGATGTGTGAGCTTTTGCGTCGTCGCGAGCTTTCGTAGCGTTGGTTAGTCAAGTGCTTTTAGTTCGAGTGTCGAAAATGCTTTGCCGACATCTGGCCATTGGAACAACAATAAAACGGGCCGATTTATGTACGTTTGGCGGTATTTTCATTGCTGGCGCTCTTTGATCTGAAATTTAGGTTCGAAGCGTCTGGCGTTCGTCGGTTAGCCGCACACTTCCATATCTGAGTTTTTCCGAAGCGCGGAAAATTAGCAAAGAAGCGCCTTCCAACTTAGATCTAAAGTTTAGAATCGTTAAAACGTTGATTGCTTTAGTTTTCTCAGTCGTAGTTGGCGGTACTCTCAACTATTTTAAATACACCGATTTACTTAAATTAGAATAATTAAATTACCATATAGATATTATCTAAAAACAGTATTCTTTGTCAATAAACTACAACAATTTTTCACTTTCCCCTCACAAATTGTATTTAATAAATAAAGCTTATTCTTTTTCTAAAATGTAAAGATGAGATGTAAAGATAAAAAACATTTTAATCATATTTTTATGAATGATTGTGACAAACTATGAAATTTTACATAAATAAAACTTAATGCATAAAAAAAGTCATTTTTTTGTTATAAAAAATTATTATTAGGATGTATAGTCGACTTTACTTTGACGACTTTTTGTGACATTACAATTATTAACATTTTTAATATTTTTTGGAACCGAAATTCCTTACTGACCATTAAAATATTTATGAATAAATTTGTTATTATAAAAAAGCACATGTTCAAATGAAAAATACATGTTGTGCGGGAATCGTTCCTATTAAGACATAATGAAACTCTAACTAGTCAGATGAAACGGATAAAAAAGAGGTGAGAGTGACTTTCATTAGCATTTTAACTTAAAGTTCAAATGGAACTATGCTACAGTTCAGACCTTGAGCTTATGATTAGTAAGGCTAAGTAAATCCAATACATGCCTATACTATGCTTCAGAAAAATCACATAAATCATTAGATTCGTAAGACTCGTTTTTTTTAAAAAAAAAAAAATTAAATTTTTTTAAATGCAAATCAAGCTTCTGAACACTTTTTGAATACGACATTTTTCAGTAGGATTTCATTTTGCAAAGTTATGACACTTTTAATTTTTACATTGGCCGCCATTTTGTAGAAAAAAATTATATTTTTTTTTCATACAGAACGTATAGGGGTGCTCGGTAGTTCTATACGATACTAGAAATTTAATTTTTAATCTTTAAAACCAAGCAGTTAACAGCGTTAACTCTTCTAAAAGTCTCAAAATGGCTCGTATGGGGGTCCGATCGAACTGATACATCACTTGTTTTGAAGCAAAAAACTATTTTTTTTATATTTTATTTAGATGAAGTTTAGGCTTTTAAACGTTTCATTTATATAACAATCTTTTTGTTAAAATTTAAACCTACTGAGTTACGAGTGTTTAAGTTTTTATACTTGTCGCCATTTTTCAAAAAATTGACACATTGGATTTTGATAACAAACATACACAGGATGCTTAAGAATTCTATACTGTTTTGGAAAAAAAAACTTATTTTTTTTAATTTTTAATTTTTTTAAACAGTATCATAAGTATATCCGAAAGTTCTATTTTATATCAAAAATTCAAGTCTATATCCAAATACTAGCGTTAACTATATGACAAGTCGCATAAAAGCTTTTGGACCAGCCAAACACCTGAGCAGATAGCATGGACATTCTACATCACAGAGCCACAACATAACAGTCAGAATATCAACTGTAATAACAACAAAATTAAGTCTGTAAGTGATTAGTCTATTTACTAAATAATGTTTGCCGGAAGATAAAACTTATTAGAAATATATTATTTGTATGTAATGCGCTGATTTTTATTTCTGGATAGTAAACAACAAACACAATATTTAAAACTTAAACAGTAGGATGTTGAGTTCTTAAATGAAAGTTAAATGAATTCTAAAGGATTAACGCCCAATATTATTTCAAAGTTTATTCTGGCAGCCAAACATCAATTCGCTTTCACGGTATGAGTCATAAAATTTACATGTAAAGATATATTTGCTGTCTTTATAAAATATGATCTTTCAAGTTAGGAAAAATGTTAAGTATCTTTTCAGTTTAAAATTAACTGATTTTATTTATTAAGTGGAAAAGGTTATATTTATATTTATTATATGATTAACTATATCACGCATAGTTTTATTATATAAAAAAATATAGTGCTTTTTTTTGTAATGAATATTTTAATCGCTAGATGTTTAGATGATTATTAGCGCAATTTTCAATATGAATAAAAATATTATTCCATTCCAGAAACTTGTTAATATATAAAAGAATATGTATTCAGATCAGTCTATGGCTTTTATGTTACATACGGATTGTGTCATTCTGACCCTTATGTAATATAATAAAAAAGGGGGCTTAATAAAACGATTACTACTACTTTAATATTATATTCGTAGCTTTAATATAGCTATGATTCGTGTCATTTTGGCACCAGATTCCCAATCTACAAACTGCGAATAAAACGAACACCACCTGCTAGCAAAAGGGTCGGCAACCTGCGGCCCGCAAAAATAATATTAAGCGGCCCAACAGTCGAGAAAGGTATCAAGAAATATACCATTAAGAATTCACACCCTTATTTAAAGGAAATATGTCAATTTTACATTTCAACATTTTTTTAAAAGTAAAATAGTATTTTTTTTAATCTAAAAATTGTTGTATACATGCGTACATATTATATAAATATAAAAATAGCTATCGATAAAGTTGTGGCGCTGGAAGTTTCGAGTCAAATTTCGAGTCCTGACCATATTGTGTCGTGTCTTTTGAAGATATACTATAAAGTTGAAAGTAAAATGAGCCCAAGAGGTTTGTCGACCCCTATGTTAATCTATTACCTGACTGTTTATAATTAAAATAGCGCTGTCTCATCAAAGTTCAAGACGACGAACGATGCACCAGACGTCAAATCGTTTCAGAAAAACTTTGAACCGGAGCCAAACTTGCGCTAAAGCTAAAAGAACGACACGTACTAGCCATTACGGCCAAAAATGAACTTTGGAAAGAATTACTATGTGAATGGAGTGACGTAACTGCAGCAGACAGACACTACTGCCACGAATGGTGGGATAGCTTCAGGGCGCTTTTTGAAAAACTCTCGTTTGACAACTTGGCCGTGAAATTTGGCCGGAAGCCAGTGGAAGCTGCATACTGGCGAATAACGCATAATGGAACTGGTTAAACATAGAATGCATATATAAAAGTGAAGAGCTTTACAATATTCTTATCATGTGGATACCCTATTTATGTGTTGTATTAAAATGATTTACAGCGCAATAAGATCATTCAAATGGTTTGTATTGTAGCTGATACTTGGCACTATTTATTGTATTGTACAAAACATTAAATTGTATGATTTGATATTCTGAATTTTCTACTAACCATATGATTATATTTGTCACTTATAAAAAATTCATAAACCACCGATTTAAATTTGACAAAAAAATCAAACTGGAATTAGCTAAAATTTACCAAAAACCGAATCGTATTTCCATGTCACTATTTTGACGACATAGGTGTGCCAAAAAGACGCAAATCCATATGATTAGAAGCGCAGCAAAGCCTCGACGTCATTTTGCAATTTTAAATTAGAGCCCTGATCCCGCAATAAATTAAAGCGGATAAACACAAAAGCAATAAGGGCTCTGTTCGGGCCGCCGACGAACTGTGAATTTATGCAAATCTCGCGAACAATTCGAAGGGCTTTACTTTGTACTGAAATGCCAATTAATTTAGCCGTCGAATGTTGCTTTTTAATTTGGAACTCAAATGCTAATTTTCGAAATAAATATGACAAACGTTTAATGAATATGGCATTTCTTAAACCAGTGGTTCCCACTAATAACACTAGCCAAAAATGTTCAACTAACTCGGATAAAAATACTTGATCTTAATGCATTATGCAGAGGTAAATTCAAATTCGAAAACAAAAAAATCTAGCACGTCAGAATTCTCAGTTAAATATTAAAAAGATCAATCATGCAATATTTTTATTAACTATTTTATTTGTGTTTGCAACACTGTTTTACATTGGCAACACAGTAATATTGGCGACACCGTAGTCAACCGCGTGGTCGATTGTCAGTTTTAGTGAGAAAGCGCACTTAGAAACCTTCAAAATAATACGTAAAATCAATAAAATCTTTAAGTGCAGCTTTTTTTGGTACATATATGGCACATAATATCTGTAAAAACAGAAAAATAATATAACTCTAAAAATTAAATCTGCATATTTTCAATACTTTGGGCGCCA
Organism: Plectrocnemia conspersa; assembly: GCF_051122295.1. Lineage (NCBI taxonomy): Eukaryota > Metazoa > Arthropoda > Insecta > Trichoptera > Polycentropodidae > Plectrocnemia > Plectrocnemia conspersa. Next base: position 13,727,052 of record NW_028277172.1, read on the forward strand.
TATTGGTGATCAAAACAAATTAAGTTTTTTTTTCATTAAAAAACTCAAACGATTATGTCAATAATACATTATAAATCTATTGACGTCCTGATGGATGCTATAAATTTATCTATTACATTTCGGTTTTTATATGTCTCGTAAAAACCGAAAAAGTAACATAAAATAAAACAAAATGTTTTATGCCACAGCTTGATTTTTCTATTTATTGTGCATTTTACGTATGCTACAATAAAATACAATGTACTCCACATATTTACTGGCTGCATGTTATGTGTGTTGGCAAACATGCAAAACGCGCAAAACTCGGCGCAATAAATCAGCGCAACACTGCCTGCGTTGCGCTGCTGAAATGCGCAAAAATATTAATATACGTAATATACAAACTGTGTAGCTTTCAACAGGTCGGAAGCTCTACCTGGAATTCTGCTTTATTAGCGAGCTTTGAGCTTTTACAAATAATCCCGTCTTTACAGCCGAACTGTAAACATAAATAATTTGATAAGCCAAACGTCGATTTGTATACATAAAATTATACAATAGAACGTGCACGTGTACCAATAATATACATACATACTCTGTTCGAAAAGTTTCTGAACTTTTAAAATGATTTATTAGCGTGTTATGCGCTATATTGTTTTTGTATCCTACCACAAAATATATATTAGAATTCTTTCATGGTAGTTTTTAAATGGATTTTATAATACGTAATGCAAAGCATCTAAACACTTTATCATATAGAATATGTATATTTACCGCCTGATAATAAGCTATTGAGTATGGTTCACTAAATGTTCGTGATAACAAATATTTTTGCTGAGTCGCATTGGTCTTCTATACTTGAAGAAATTAAGTTTTTTGCTCCAAAACACGCTCATTGATCACCTATGTTCGACTCATCATTGAGAAGGTATAATTGTTTTTTGCGCTCTTATATTTGTCAATTGGTTATTCGATTCTCACTCGTGAAATTGTCATAAAAAGTATTATGATTATATTTTTAATGCGCAATTAAAATATTTCACATAAAATAAATCGCAACGGTGGCTAATTTTTATATTTATTTGTAGCGTATATTGGGTTAGCTTGTACCTACTATAATTTATTTAAGAAATTATATTACGATGGCAAAAATAGTCATGAGGCCCGGAATCATTGTTTTTTCAGGGCATGGGCTTGCTCTCGGTGGCCCTGTATATATATTAGATATTAATAGATTTTGTTTTCACTTTAAATAATCAAGATTGGTCAGAAAACCGAAGACTGGAAGCGACATTAGGCATACCCCTTTATTCTTAATGGTATATAGTGAATCACATACATTGTACAGTCAGAAACTAACACTTTTCGTCTCACTTAGAATAACAAGAAATCAGACGAAAATGCGCCAAACGGAGCAATACCGAATCCACCGAGACAACTCTTAAAAACTCGATGAAGCAGCCACTTCTCAAATCAACCATTTGACACAAGTTTAGGTAAAGCAGTCACCATAATTTCTAAAAATCTGTTTTTTTGATACGACTAGGAGACTTTTGTCACCAATCGATGCAAGGAGGGTTTGTATTTCTTTCTTAAGTTTAAAGGAACCATCATGATGTGGATGAGTAACAAATATGATCTTTGATTCGATACCATCAAACTTAAAATGTATCCTGGTTCGTGGTTTATCAGTCAATACAAAAATTGAACATGAGATGTTCTGAGATTTTCTTACATGGCACACTCGACTTTTTCACGAAATTCATAAATAAAACTATGTTGCAAATGCACATGGATGATTTTATTTTTATTAAAAGAATAAGCCCGTACTTTTAAACCGTTTAAAATGTGGAATTCTTAAGTATAAAAATATAAAATACACAAAGTTAGTTCAAGTGATAATATATTGTACAAAAAATATCCATATTAAATTAATTTCAAAGAGGGTCTTTGCATAACTTTTCCAAAGGTAATCAACGCTATCTGACGTCGAATTTTCCGAATCAAATATTATTATCACAATTAGCCAAGACTTAAACCATTAGTTGTACTATGCGCTACTATTTCGGAACGTTTTCAGCGCGTGCTTTTCATTCAACATCACGTGTCCACACCCAAAAATTTCGTTATCACGAAACACCAAGTTGAATGATGGGCCATAATCGTAAAACGGTGTACGATCGACCGAAATGTAATAATTTCACGGGGTAAAAGCACGCGTATTATAGATAATATAAATGGCGTGCGTACGGCACGGTACTATGAATTTATGATTATGGCTGTCGTTAGGGGAAATGCCTGAATTTGGTCAAATTCATAATAGCCGAACGTACAATTTTATGATGCGATTTGACGGCATGCGTGTTGTTTCAATAATATGTTTCAGAAGTATTTTTTTGAAGGTAATAAACCAATTTAATGGGCCTGTTTAGTGTGGGTTTATGTCTAGGGAATGCTTAGATGTCACGTATGCACATAATTTTATTATTAAGAAAGTTTTAAGTAGATTATGGTATATTTTATATAATTATATATAATATCATTACTAGTCCACATCTAAAATACGGCGTAACATTACATTTGAAAAAGTAATAAGCTATTGATTGTACAGACTAGAACAATTTTATCTATCACGCCAACGTTTTACAAGCGCACGTGACGATCGGAGATATGAACGGATTAGAGCCACTTTCAAATGCAACTTTTAACAGTCTAGAATTAATTTCATGATTAAATAATGCAACAAAATCAATTAAAAACATTTGTGAAGAAATAAACGTCTAGAACTTAATTTTATATTTACAGATCTATGTATGAATATTAAATAATTTTTAAGCTATATAGCGTCATTTTAATCTCTTGACCATTTAAAAATTAAGAATAATTTTTCAGAGTTAAAAATTATATATTTTTTTATTTTAGATCATACAAATAGAATTTAAACATAATTACTCATTAAACTAATTTAATTTTACTTATAAAATCCGCGCTACATTGTTCTTACAAAAAAAGCATATTTGCAACATTTTTCTTTAAAACGATGGATATTAACGTTTCCAAGAATGTCTCCAGCAAGGATCTCTACGAAGTAGAAGACTCAGCTTAAAGTATATCAAAGAAAATATACAGCATATCGTTGCCGAAGAACCAATGAAATTTTCAAACTACGCTTCTTGTTGCAAGTTACTGCTGCTGGTAAGACAAATTTTCAAAGAAAGAATAATTTGATGTGTATATTATTTGTTCAACTTCGGAATAAGAACGCAAATACAGAGAGAGAAAGATAATTTTGTCGTAAATAAACATAGTCGTTAAAAAGTCATAAAACTAATATATTTATACCCCTTAATATACAAAGAATCGGAAAAGTTTTTGGCTTTCAGCAAAAAAACAGTTAACAGGGTCAATAATACTGAAGTAAAGTTAAGTGGAACTCTCGTAAATTGCAATTCGGGAGCGACGTGATATTTCAAGTGAAAGTTTCGGATAGAACTATATGGTCAACTTTTAAATGGATCAGTGAAATAATCCAACATCCCTTCTATTTCTTGATTTTTGACCAATGCAGATGATTCGGGGCGGAACTAGAATTTTTGTTTTTGTCTAATTCATATTTAATAGACTTTTTTGGTATGATTTTATTGTAACTGACAACAATGAGTGTGCTTTGGTTTTAGTGCACATTTTGCATCAAGCAGGGCTATGTCAAATATCATTTTAGCACAAGTACTGACGTATTTAAAACTGTCATGCTTTAAAAATAAAGAAAATAAATTCAGAAAATTGCTAGTTTAATTCTTAAATTTTAGAGAGATGAAAAAAAAATATATATAGTATGGAATTTAACAGACTTTCACTAATAACAATAACTATATTTTATAATATTTTTTCAGAGAAATAATCATTATTAAAAGCCCTTGTTTTAAAAAAGCGCCACCATATTCACATTTAGATTAGAAGTCCCTTTACGATAGTTGATTTTGATAAATTCTGCTAAACTTTGGTGATTTACTCATAGTGACTTAAGCCCACTATATTACTTTTTGTCGGTCCCCCAAAACTTAATCGACATTTTTACACCACTATCGCGCGGATAGCTTCCCCAAAGTGTTCCAAAATGACAAAACGACACTTAAAATAATAAATGGCCCTCATACCGTATTCTAGTCTAGCGCTACCCCTCGGGGGAATTTTTCAAGAATCTTCTTAGTTGGAAAAGTGCCTCCAATTTTTCAACTCTAAACCTACGAATCGAATTAACAGAATAATAATAAAAATCTACGTATATAGAATTTTTCATTTTTTTATTTAAATGGATAAAAAAATCTCATGCTTGCTTTGAAACTACAGAAAATAATATTAGTAATATAGTAAAATAAACAACAATTAAAGCCCAACACATTTATCCACTATCACGCAAGTGTCCCAAAATAACATAAACTTTCAATCCTTTCCTTAAGAAACAAGAAGACCTTACTTAAAATCCTCGAAGATTTGCCACAACTATTTAACTCTATAAAAAAAGCTATAAAGCAAAAAACGATACACACATATTAAACCAGATATGACGCAGAGATAAAAATATAAATATTATCAGTAAACCTTAATAATTAAACGAAGACTTGAGAGAAATAGAAATATTCTGTAGAATATAAAAAAATATATACATATGTAATTTATAAAATATTGTCATCTAATGTTTAAAAATCTTAATTTTATGTATATTTATTTATTATAAATATTTATAAAACGTTACACCACAAAGATTAAATTATCACAGGTGGCTAAGAAAAAAACTAGGGCAGATATTGTCAAAATAAGTATCTGTAGGTTTAGATTTGATTAAGTATATAAAATGCTTCCAGAAATTTGTTTGTAACGTCTTTATCTTGTTCTATACACTATACACAATAATTATATTTGATTGTACGAGTATATAAAATATAAGTAGAATTAAAAAAGTATATTAAAAATAAACATTAATGCAAAATTGAGTCAAAATCACATTTTAAGTCTCTTAAATTATTTAAAAGATTTTGACAATAAGAAATAAAAATGCTATATTTGATAATAAAAAATAAAAAAAATGTTTAGTTTATCAGAACATAATCCTGCAATGATATTTACTTTAAAATGAAACAATGATATGTATCTAGTTAACAAAGATATTTACTTTTAGAGGCTATGAGTCGTAAAAAACCTTTATAGCACTTACATTTCATTCTTATTTCTACGAAACGAGTGCAACTGTTTAAAACGTGTTATTTAATGTAAAGCTACTGTATAATAAGTAATTGTCAAATAATACGTTTGGTAAAGGCAAAAAGCAGAATAAATATATCTCAAACGGTAATGTATTTAACTGTCAAAAATAAGTAAAATAGCAGAATGTTTCACGGAGCTAAATAACAATTAATTATTAGGGTCTTGAAAAAAATACTAATGAATAAAATATAATGGTGAATAATAAATCATACATTGTAATGGTGGAATGATATTTAAACTCTAAGCTAGCTAAATTTGAACAGACTTTCTTAAAAATCTTTTCCTATTAGCTATTAATGATTAGATTAAGTAAAAACACATAGAAAAGTTCAGTTCAAGCTCTTTCTATCTAAGTATGTGATTAAAATTAAACCTGGGATTAGTTTGAGTCGAACTTTTCTTGTTATATTTACATACGTACATAAATTGGAAGGTGAATATTCAAAAAGAAAAAACATATTGCAATCCAACTGCAATTTATAATGGATTTTCTTAAGCACGTAAAACATTCTCGATTTAAATGCAAATACATTTTTTAAATACAAAATTTGTTTAAAATAACTGCTAAAATAAAATAAATCATGCAGCCGTATTATATATAGATTTATTTAAAATCTTATTATTCTGATATACCTCAGCAGGGATATATTTTTTTACCTTTTCTCCTTTACAATGAAACTCTAATTATTGTTTTCAGCAGAAGCTACAATAACTAATTTGAGACTTTACAGCAAAAATAATAAAAAAAATTATAGTTTTGCAGAAAAACATGTACAGTTTAAAAATGTGACAACAAATAATTGAGATAAAAATCAGCACGATAGATAAGTGGTATAAATCACTAACTATTGACTTCAAAGACATGGTTACGAATCCGATATAAAACTTTGTATTTTTTAATTTCTCTCGTGTCAAGGAGACCGAAATTAGTGATTATAATATAATTATAATTCCAATCGATCATCACAGATTAGATTAATCCAGATTTTCCTAATCTCACCGATGAATATTGTGATGGTTAATTGAAATTGAGCTGGGTCATATTAGGTATTGAAAATTCTCTAATAATGAGCGGTACCTAACTATAAAGAATATAATATATGTCTTAAAAAATATTGTAATGGTTTTAGAGTAAGCTAATTTAAATGTCGACAATCATGATTAATTTAATTTACAACAATCTACTTATGTCAACAATGTTCTCATTGAGCCTCAAATTCGATTAGTTTTGTTGAATTTAACCCAAATCATTGACTTTTTTATTACAAAAACTAAACTAGGCTATTATTTTTTATGTATAAACCAACTTTACAACATCTTATTTTAAAGCAAAATTAATGTGTTATTTGTAAAAATATTTTTTTTATAAATACGTTTTGAAATTGTAATACAATTTTTGCTCCGTATACATAAATAATTATTTTTAGGGACCTGATCAGAAAATGTTTGTTGAAAAATTATTTATCAATTTAAAATACCCTTTTTTTAATCGAGGTCTTTGAAGATTAGCCAAACCCGAGGATTCTGCGAAACACAGACTTCTGACATATACATAAAACAATAAGATTATCTCATATAATCAATATATTAAAATAAATTACAAACAGAAATAATGGAAGTAAAATAAGGACCGCCAGAGCAGGGCGAGCGATAACACAAACTGAAAACGCCTGAATAAGTAGTCAATATAGATTCCTATTACAAATAAATAATTGTTTAGAGATATATTTATATATAGAGAGAAGGAGATTGTTTATAAGTCAATTTCTTAATAAGAAGACACTTATTGCGCGAATGATCATCACAAAGGATAAGCTGAACGTGGGCGGATTAAGGCACGGCAGAGAAGCAGGTGCCGGGAATGGCATATAATTTACTAAGGTGAATAAAAGATGGGAGTTGTTGGGTGGCTATAAGGGGTGGGGGCGGTCGGGTGGGTCTTGGGATGGTAAGCGGCTTTGTTAGGGCAAGGGCCCTTCAGCGGTGTTGGTTTACTTTGTTCTATTGCCCAAAGCGCGGCGGCTTTCTGCGCTATGTAGAAACAGCTACATTTGTGCGAGCTTCGTGACATGTTTTGAACTGGTGTTGTTGGTGGTGTTGAGGTGGTGACAGATCGAAAGTTTGTATCATGATTGAATGATTTAGGACCTGATAGTTGTACCTCTACATGAAATTTAATATAAAGACTGTAGGCAAGTAAACCTACATATTAAATAGTTTTATCTAGCATCTAGTATTTATTTATATCATATAGGAAAGCTTTATTACGTATGTATATAATTATGTATATACAATAGTATAAATTATCGTAATACAACTTTTTTTTAAAAGTTTTATTATGTATGTATATATTATATAATATATGATTAGAATAATATACCTTATCGTAATACCACTAGCGGTGAGATGCAAGAGCAAATATATATCAGAAGGGCAGATCGTTAGATAAAGACAGACTTATCTACTGGTAGATAAGGACAGATAAGATTATTCGTCCCTTTCGTTGGACAGCACTAGAGAGCAGGAGCGTTTTTTATTGTTCAGAATTTATTTCAAATGCTCGAGAATATGTTAAAAATATTGTTTCTTTTTTAGAATTACACGAGAATTCTTATTTCTCGAGAAATTTTCTGATTTTTCGAAAATTTTCATAGAGCCTTTTTTTGTTATTTATTAAATCTGTAGAAAAATTTTCAATTATTTTAAAAACGCTGATTTTTAAAAAATATTGCTGCATAAAAATGGTAGGTCCGTGCCAGATATTAGAAAACATGTATACTTTCTTTAAAGATTTTAATGGCAAAAAATTTTATTCAAAGAAATTCATTAATAAGCAGATAAATCCGTGCGGAAATCGGCAGATTGCAAAAATGTATGAGGGCTTATCACAGATTTACTCCATAAAATTTGCCATTCGGCGAACTTAAATTACGTTTTTTTTTATATTTATTTAAAAATGTGTTTTTATCCTTATCTTGTTTGAAATATGAAAAATGTATAGTGGCACCCACTGTAATTATTAATTTTTTACTTTAATTGGCCGTATCTTTACACTACATCAGTAATTCGATAAAAAAACAACCGCTTCGCATGGAAATCGGCAGATTACGAAAATATATGGGGGTTTTTCACAGAATTAGGCCACAAAATTTGTCATTCAGCGATCTAAAATCTCGATTTTCAAATCTTTACTTTGTTCGAAATATGAAAAATATAAAGTAGCAACAGCTGTTCTTATCAATTTTCTCTAAAATTTAGGTTTTAATTCAGGAGCCCAAAATTCCTTCGTAACTCGACGCTCTGTAGTCAATCAAAGTAGATCGATCCACTCTGGTCCTTAGAATATTTGCGTCCAATATAACAAAGCATCGTCCTGATGAAGTTTATTCTCTCTTCCAGTCAACAATAATCCAATTCTCTATTCGTCAATTATATTTAGATATTTACAATAATATACTGTATTATTATAATCACATACTATATATTATTATACATACATATATTTTTATATAAATCGAGAATTTTTATTTTTGCAAAAATGAAAATAATGCATAATTAAAACCAGTTAATGAATGTTTACCCTATTTCCTCAGTTTCTCTAACACGCTATTCCTCAATCTTTCACTATACCCACATCCATTCCTGCGACATTCCCTTCGCCGAATCAGCTCTTAATCCTCCTCCGCTGATTAAATTCGCACGCCCCATTCCGCGTATTTTAATTTTGGCGAATTTTGCACGCGGCACTCCTAGTTCGTCTCTGTTCGAAATTTATTCGCGTGTATACGCACACATAGTATATATGGAAAACGGCCGCGGGCAGACGAGAGAGCGGGATGTCGCTTTAATTGAGAACCAACAGCAGCGCCAACTTTGCCTGCGCGTTTTAATGTTTATCAAATTTTGACAAATTAAACGGCTCCAGGGCTGAATCGGGGGGAGTGAGTAGGTGCTAGGACGGCGCTTTTTGATGAGCTGAAGCGATGGAGAGGTGTTAATTTCTCTTTGCGTAGACATAAAAAATACATACAAATATATACATAAACATTTTAGTATATATTTGGCACATTGTAATTACAATAAACAAGTTGAAAACATATTAGTTAATTATTTAAGTGTGTATATAAAGAGTCATTACTTCAAATAAATTTATATTATATTGTTGGTGTTTGAATCACCACAATTTTTTATAATTTAGAGGTCATTTTAACGACCGTTTTAAAAAAATAAAAAGAGAGATCAAGCAGTCACACACAGTGTTTTATTAATTGAAAATATTACACGGACCACCTTAATAACACATGCATTCCGAGACGTTAATCGCACATAAGTAGGGCTGAAAAAAATACTCTTTGCTTAGTAAGGATGCGCGCTAGACAATACGTTTTACCCTGCGCGTAACAAACGTGTACTATTGTTATTCTGCCCTTCGGTTACAGATCGCCGGAATGGCCATCCGGACACCGTTCTATTTCATGGGTGTTACCAAGAAGCGATGCAATAAAAGATGTGACACTTAATCACAGAAGAGGAGATGCGGCAAGGACGTGGAGTCACAGCAGCAGAGACGAGCCAGGAGACTGCATAAAAACAATTGTCCAGCATCATCACAAGAATACATCACGACAGATCCCAGCTACTTCACGAAACTACAACCGACAATAATACAACTCGACACGCCAGCGAAGATCCTATGACTTCCAAGACCAGACATTTTAAATACACCGCCCAATAGCAGCATCTATATTTATCTATATATGTGATCATTTATATACGTTATTTAAGGTAGCTTTTCTGTTGTCTATTTTGGCTGTACCCGAACGTGAAAATATCAACAAAATATATCTAATTGTTGTTTTGCGCGATTAAATAACCCTGTTAAATAAAATATATAAAGTATATACACAGAAACTTTTGAAAAACATTGACACTGATAATAATATGCTTATCGGAAA